>NC_088922.1:31900000-32200000 GCF_038396675.1 Hydra vulgaris
GAATTGTTGACTCATTAATTGAGTCTATGCCTCAAAGAATGAAAGCAGTAATTAAAAGTAAAGGAGATCCTACCAAATATTAAGTTAATTTTTGAAATTTTTTGAACTTTTAGTCAATTTTTTGAATGTCCGCCTTGTTTTGTCCAAAGAAAAATGTAGTTTGGTAAGGAAAATGTGTTATAAAACTTTTTTTAGAGATTTTTAGTATGGTTCAAAAGTTTTAAACTTTGTTAACAACATAATAAACTACATAAAAAATAATATGTTCAATTGTTTTACTAGTTTTTTTTAGTTTTTGATCAACTTTTGTTCTTAATTTGAGTTTGTCCACCATGTTTTGTCCGATACTGTAGCTCTTGCTGTGGATTGTGAATATAATCCAGAACATCAGAATATATGCTTTCTCTCTTTTTTATCTCAAGAACTAATGCATTCTTCATTTCTGTACTTAATGGATAATACTTTGCTTTAATAATTCATCTAAAATAAATTTTAATGTGACATTAATTGTTATTAAATTAGCATTGACACTTTTTCAACTGCCACACTAATTGGTTGCAATGTACCAATAACACCAGGTAATAAATTTATTTTTTCAGAACAAAAGATAAAGCCTTTTTCTAAATTGACCAAGCTTTTTTGGACACAATCATGCAAATTGTAAAATTGCTGGAGCATATCTAAGAAGCTGTTCTAACTGGTTTTAGAATCTAAAACTAATAATATTTCTTTTCCGATGATGTCTTTTACATGTTTTTGTAAAACGGAATCATTTTTAGTGAGAGATATGTTTTCATATGTTTTCAAAAATGTTTTTAATATGAACTTCAGATATATATCATTTGCAACATTTATTCCCATATCAGATTCAGTTTCTTCAGGATACAAATAAGTTTTATCTATGTTTGTAGAACTGTTTTTTGTATAAAACTTTAAGCACGGCTAGTTGAAATGCTGTGTGCTATACATAATTAATGTTGAATCTGTGAAAAGTGTCCAAATTGTTTAATTACTGCAGTTTCATCATTAGTACTGACAACACAGTCCATTAAATCAAGGTTTAACAAGGCCGATTGAGATTTAAATAATAAATTTCTAAACAATTATTGCAGGCATTTTTATTTCATCAGTCTTTAAATTCAAATTAAATTAAATGTCTTTAAATTGTTTTGAAAAAATTTCCACTATGCACCAAACCCCTGAGTCAGTGGTCTAAATTGATCAGTATTCAAACTGCAGATGAAGTATACATTTAATAACTTTAAATTTTAACAGGGTTGAATTAAGCAATCACGAAATGCAAGATTTGTAAAAATATCTGGTCTTCAAAATTTTAGTTTAAAAACCGTGAACTTTGTTTTCATGGGCATAAACTAATTTAAATTTGTTAGCAAAAAAGTTACAAAAAATTTATGACTACAAAGTAAAAGCACTATAGTCACTGTGTTATAAAAGTAATAACACTAGTGTTTTTATAACTTACATTTATAACTTATTGTTTGTTCAAACAATACTTAATCATAATAATATCATAATACTTATCATAAATAAAATAATGATTTGAATAAGTAATCCCAATTTTTAATTGAAATGGTGTCTAGAAAAAATAGAATGCATATTTAAGTAATATCAAAACTTCAGGAACTTTTTGTTCATTTTTAAAAAAATTACCAAAAGTTATTGAAGTTTTATTTAAGCATTTTAATACAAACATACACATAAAATATAAACAAATTTAAATTTTTTTAGCTCCATCACCGCTGATAGTAATTGATCATTGCTAATAGTAGCCTGTCGTCATAATATGGATGCTCTTTTTGTCTCTTAAACATAGTCCATGTTGGTTTAAACTTTGCATGAATACTTTCTCCACATTGTTCAGCAAAATTTTCCTAATCCTTGGTTATGGTGTTCCACATACAGCTGTACGTGACACAGTAGAATGTGAACTTTCTGTGTTATAATACAACCTCTAGTTCAAAAAGAAATGAACTCTTTAAATTTGTTATTGCTTGTTTAAAACCAGATTGAAACTTGCAAGAAAAACAACAATTTTTTACAATTGGTTTCTTATCACGACAAGAATAAATGGTAGTATCATCAGCAAACAATGCCACCTTAGATGTGAGAATATCTGGAAGATCGTTAATGTAAATTAAAAAGAGTATAGGGCCAAGGATAGAACCTTGAGGAACCCCTGAAGTTACAGAATAAGAAGAAGAGTGTTGTCCATCGAGGACAACTTTTATGCTACGATTGGAAAGGAAGGATTCAATGATCTTAAAGATGTTGCCAGGTACACCATAAGAGGAAAGCTTATGGAGAAGACCAGCATGCCAAACTTTATCAAACGCTTTTGAAATGTCAAGAGCGATGGCCTTAACCTCTCCACCTTCATCTAATGCACGATAAAACCTGTCAGTTATTACTGTTAGCAAACCAGCTGTAGAACGAGAAGATCGAAATCCATATTGATGGTCAGAAAGTAAGTTATTAGATTCAAGATGAGAAATTAAGTGTTTGTTAATTAAAGATTCAAAAACCTTGCTTATGATAGGAAGAAGACTTATGGGACGGTAGTTAGACGAATCAAATCGCTCCCCAGAATTTTTGAAGATAGGGATAATAGATGCGGCTTACCAGCAGGCTGGAAAACAAGACTCTGATAAGCACTTGTTGAATAGTTTTGAGAGTATAGACGACAGCTCTGGAGAACACTTCTGCAAGACAATAACAGGTATGTTGTCTGGGCCACAAGCTGTAGAAGAGTCTAGGCAGGAGATCACTTTAGATACAGATGCTGGAGTGATATAAATGTCAAGCAATGGATTAACCTGTTTGTTGGCAATATCAGGTAGAACGCCATTAGTGGAATCAAGAGATGATATTGATGAAAAGTTTTTAGCAAACAGTTCGGCTTTGTCTTTAGGTGAGGTGACAAAGTCTGAACCATACAAGAGAGGTGGAATTATAGATTTGCCCTTATTATTGATATTATTAAAGATTCTCCAGAAGTCACGAGAGCCTAATTATTGAGATGAGATACGAGATTTCATGACCTGAGAATAGTGGGTTTTGGTGTTAGACAAAACCTTTTTACAGTTGTTTCTAGCAGTAATAAACAGACGTCTGTTTTCTGGAGAATTGTTTAGCTGATAAATATGGAAGTAACGGTTTTGATTGGCAATCGCAGCAGCACAGTGTGAGGAAAACCATGGAGGAGAGTGAGGCTTGACCTGGAATCGTCGAGAGGGAATAAAAGATTCCATGCCAGCCTGAATCCATGAAATTATGTAAGAAGCACATTTGTCAACAGGAAGTTGAAAGATTTCTACCCAAGGGCCATCACGAAGAAAATCACGGAAAGAATCCCAGTCAGCTTTACTGTAGTTGTAAGAGGTTCGATAATAGGGGTATTCAGGTGATGAAGAAAAATGAGATATTAGTTTTAAAGAGATCAAACTGTGATCAGAAGCACCTAAGGGTGAATGTGGAGAAACTGAGCACTGACTAGGATCAGAAACAAGACATAAGTCGAGTAGAGAAGGTAAATGATTAGGGTTGTCAGGAAAGCAAGTTGGAAAGTTGACTATTTGAGTTAGGGATTGAGAAAGGCAAAAGTTGCGGGCTTTAATGCTTGTAGAGTCACTGACACTAGAGCCAAGCCATTCAGAGTGGTGAGCATTAAAGTCACCGACAACAACTATATTAGCTGATGGATAAAGAGAGAGGGCTTGGTCAATATGATCAGAAATAACATCAAAAAGAGCGCAGTCTTGAGATGAAGGAGAGCGATATAGAACAAAGAGAAAGGCAATAGAGTGAAGTGGTGCTAAACGAAAGCACATGAAAGAATAGTCTGTGGATTCAAACCTAGTTTCACGACAAACAGGTGAATTCTTACGAATGTAAATGCCCAGGCCAAGCATGTGACTATTGGAGTCTTTACGAATCAGAGGAAGATAACCATCAACACTAAGATCACAAGATGAGACAGCTGAACTCAAATTAGTCTCACAAAGAGCAAGTAGGTCTGGTGAACTTTGCAAGAGATAAGACTCAACAGAAGAAAAGTTACTTCGAAGACCACGAATATTAGTGAATGATAGGTTTAGAGAACTTGGTGATGATGATGGTTTTTTGTGTTTTATAGTTTTTGGTACTTTATTCATTTTTAAATTAGATTGAAGAACTTGACTCAAAGCATAGATAGTACTCAGAACACCGTTTAATAGCCCAAGCAATTGCCTCATTACTACTAATAAACCCTAAGCCGTAACAAAGGGCTCCAAATGTGGCCTCCGCAATGCACACCAAAAGTACAAACAGGGACACCATCCATGCGCAACATGGCACTGTTAATACTTTGATATTTTTCAGCTGTTGATGGAATCAGCCTCTCTGAGAGCTACCACAGAGTTCAGGAAACCTGACTACCAGCCGGCCTCAGAACCATAAAACTGAGTTTTAGAGCTGTACCCTCATAAGGAGATAATAGAATGAGTTGCCTAGTCATAAAAACAGTGACACAAGCAAACCCATGCATTGAGTCAAGAAGATCCAGCATTCAACATCCTAAACAGGAAACAATGTATTAAAAATACATCTGCGCCAGCCTAATAGATGAAGAAGGGGTGCAAGGCTGGTCAACAGATAGAATCTGTTTACCCCTTAAGTCTTTGCCTAGGAGGCCTTCTACAAGACAGTAGCTGGGTGCATTTAACATCTGCCCAAGATGAGTATTTTTATCGAGACACCATCTCTAGCCTTTACTCAACCAAGAGCCCCAAGGCAGGGGGTGTTTTATATCGGAGTTGGCATCTCCTAGCCTTTGCCTAAAAAGGCGTATCCTACAAGGCAGCAGGACATGAAGCAGATTGTACTGGGTTACATGTTACCAGTAGCAGGATCTCTGCAAGGATATCTGCAACACTGACCTTGGTTTGCTTAGATGCTAAATGAATCCTTCCTTTAGTAATCTACAAAATTTCTAAATGCTCTGGTGTAATTTTTTTCTGATTCATTAGGATCAGAATCATTTGATGTAGAACATGTGACCAAGTTAAACTCAAAATTTTCTAAACATTCAACTTTCTACTTTCAAATCCTTATTCTTGCTTAGGCCAAATTTTATGTGTATGTTTGTATTAAAATGCTTAAATAAAACTTCAATAACTTTTGGTAAACTTTTACAAAATAAACAAAAAGTTCCTAAAGTTTTAATATCGCTTAAATATGCATTCTATTTTTTCTAGACAACATTTCAATTAAAAATTGGGATTACTTATAATGCGGTAGTGGTGTAGTGGTAAGAGCGCTTGCTTTGTAAGTGAGAGGTTCGGAGTTCGACTCCTACCACGTCCCTGGAAGTACCGCGCTCAACTTAGTTTCTATGCGCAGCGGCCTTGTTCGGCCTCGGAAAGGTTCGTGTTTTGGAGTTAAAGAGTTGAGAGAGGGTTGCACCAGGAATAACAACTAAAAAATAAAAAACACAAAAAAATGAGTAGCTTCTTCGACTGTAGTGGCCCCGCTCGGGCCTTGGGGAAGTGAATAATCTAAAAAAAAATAAATAAAGTCTTCAATGGATGATTTCACTGATTTATTTTCTAAAAACCTATTGTACCAATAATTAAGATTGCCAAGAGTTCATTTTGTCCTTGAATCTAATGAGGATATTCCCTCACACCATAAACAAACTCTTTTCTAAGAATACAAAGATAAGCCAAATAACACATTTCCACGATTTAAGTCAAAAGCAACATAAAAACTGACACATTGCTAACTCAACTTTTCTATAATTTGCCTCAATTTATAATTAGATTCAGGAATATCTTCAACAATTTGAAATTATGATCATTGTACACCACTATTCAATAACTCATCTAAATCATCATTATTCTTATGACAATCAAAGATATTGATAATCACTTTAAAAAATGAACCACCCTCATCCAATGAAACTCTTATAAAGGCTGAAGTTGGGTCTTAACCAAGTAATTTTAAAAAGTCTACCACAAAATCTAATGTATTTTGAACATATACAAAATCTCTTAAAATTATGTGGCCTATACTGTCAACTAACTCACACTTCTGTACATTGTAGTAATTAGAAATATAATCTTCTAATTTAAAAAAACAACCTAAAATATTAGGCACTATGGAAAGTTTACTTCCTAAATTTTTGCGTAGAGTAGCAACTATCTCTTTTGTTTTTCTATTTGACAGCTCTAGCACAATCTGTAATTGCTTAATTATTTCAAGGAAAAGTTGATGGATAGAACTTCGTTTTGCTTTAATTCCTGGGTAGCCAGTTGTAACTTAGAGAGGATTTCGTCCTGCAGATAAACAAAAAGTAGATCCATCAATTAAATTTTCTGCAGCCATTTTACTTTTTATGATTCCAGAAGCAACCTAAATATAATTTGTACTAAGGTAAATTAATTGTCTCATCTTGAAGAGTGACATTAACACTGGAAGAACTCTTCAAAAGAGTTTTTCACTTATCCTGGTTAAGGGAACTTTCATAAGTAAATGAAAGAAAGTAAGAATATTAAAAATTAGGACTTAAAAATCATTAAATATACCTTGGCTACTTTAGCTCCCCATTCACCAGGAGGCCAATCTCCCTTTTTAAGTCTATAAAGATTTCTTCTGCACCCAAGACAAACAACTGATGGATTTATCTTTCCAGGATATTCATTGTTCATCAAATATCCTGGAAAGATAAACAGCTGAATTCGTTCCTATAAGTTTTTATTCATATTTTTTTAATGATTTAGATCTTTTGCTATACTTTTCCCAGCAACAACAATAAGTAGAATTTATATTTACATAAAGAAATTCTAATAGTAATAAGATTAAATAATTAAACACTCCGCAATTTAAAAACTGTTAACTACCAAACTGAACTACTTTTTCATCTAAAATATATTAGTTTAGCTAAAATAGGGGGTAAATTAGGAAATTTTTTATCCAATAACTGCATTAAAATAAGTCGAATTAAAAAACATAACTTTAAAATTATTTTTTTAATAAAGTTTTCTTTATATAATCATTAAAAATGTATAAATTTGGATGCAATAAATGAAGAAATAAATGTTATGAAATAAATTTTAAAACGTCCTTTATGAAAATCTTTTTGTTTCTAGTGGTAAAAAAAAAAAATTCATTCATTTTTTTAAATTCGGCAAAAAATTAAACAATTTTATTACATTTTAGATTATAGTTATATCTAAAAATGTAAGATAGCAACGCATATTTATTTTAAAAATAATTTTTTTTGAAACAGTATGGATAATACTATTACATAGTAAGGATTTGGTTTGAGTGCAATGATATAAAATCTGTGGTTTACAGTGGAAACTGCTTCACAATATCTCTGTTTAGTGTGTTCTATATAGACCTCTGATCCAATGCCGGTTCACTTGTAACTCACATTACATAAATGTATGTTTGTGTTTTGTTCGAACCTCTGGCACAGTGTTCATCCACTTATAATTTAATATGTTTAAATGTATGTTTGTGTTTATTCACCTGTATAATCCTGTATGTTTATGTGATTATTAGTTAGGATAGATTTTTTTTATAAAAATCTTATCTTTGGCAATCTATAACTTTGGTTTAAAATGAAATTTTTTTTTTTATACAGAATTTAAGACTTTTGTTAAGTCTCTTTTTGAACTTCTATAGGATTTTCTCAATAGGTTTGGTTCAGATTGTTTTATATAAAATTAAAAAACGCCTTAAACTTTGACATGATTATAGATCAAAAGAGCTAGAACTTTTACAAAGTGTTTAAATCCATAAATTTCCTAAAAAACATGTTTGTTTTTTTCACTTAAAATTATAGACATAATAAATAAAAGTAAAAAAAAAAATTATATGCTGGTAGTAGCTTATTTTTGAAATAGGGATTTGCGTACGCACTTAACAGTTTAAAATCTAAAATAATTTTTAATCAAGCCCTGAGATATAACAAACTTATATCTAACAACAATATCCTGATAAGAGAGCTCAAGACCTTATCACAAATTGCAATGGTTCATGGAATCTCATAGAAGTCATAAACACTTCTATTAAAAAAGCTTTAGACTATATTCAACAAGAACTTTTATATGCGAAAAGAAAAGAAGAAAAAGAAAGATTCCTACCTGTTATAACACCTTATAGCGATAAAAGGAAAATACCTTAAAAGAAGGAAAATAAAGAACATAATTAGTAAACATTGGCACTTGATAAGAAATGACAAGGATCTAAAAACAATATGGCCATCAGTACCAACAGTTATTTTTACCAACACAAAATCAATAATAGACACTTATTTGGACAGCACATAAAAACTTGTCATTTTAAAATAGTCAGTTTTTTAATTGTATATATATATATATATATATATATATATATATATATATATATTTCCGATATTAAATACTGCTAACAATCAAACTATCATTAGTATTGGGTATTTGGACATTTTTTTATAAGGACATTTTAGTTGTCTGACAATTCTAAATTGTTCATTGTGTTAATAAGGTTAACGACATTTTTATTGTTTGCAGTAAACTTTGCTAGCTACTTATTGCTTGGTTGTTATTAAAAATGGTTTGCTTATATTAGTTTAACGGTTTCACCTCATTTTAATATATTAAACATATTGTTTAGTTTTTTTGCGCATTATGTGGTTTTTTTGTGTGTGATGTTTTTGGTTGTAGTGGCTTTGTTGGTTTTTCTTTGATTGTTATTGTCGCTGTTGCTATATTTTATTTTAACTGTTTTTCTATTTAATAAATTTTTATAATTTCTATTTGATTTTAAGATTAAGTCTCAGGTTGTTCATTATGTTATACTTTTGATTGGTTAGCAAAACTCGATCTATGTATCTATGACAGTGTAAAGTGTTCATAAATTTTGTATTAGGTTTTGTTGTTTTTTCAATTTTAGGTTTCTATTGGCTTGAGGGTTTCTCTCCAAAAAGTACCAGCAACTAGCTATGGTTTTAATAAAGTTTCATTTCATAATGTTATTTACCGTTGCAGTGTAGTGTAGTATTTTGAGTTTTTTATATTAGAACTTATCATTATAGTGTTTATTATTTTCTATTTATTTATTTCAACAAATTTTTGACCAGTGATATGGTGTGTGCTTATTTTAATTTTCTATTTTTGTGTAATAATTTTTAATTTTTATTTTTGCGTTATAATATTTAATATTTTGATTTAATTATTTTTCATTTTGTTATGGTATTTGATATTGAATTCACATTTCTTACTTTTCATATTATTTCATTAAAAATACTAGTGCTTTACAAAATTGGGTGTATTTAGGGTTTTAGCAGTTCGTAGTGAAATCTTTTTTTACTGCAGTATGGAGTAGGTGTGAATCGCGGGGTAAAGCATAAATGGCGATGATGTTTACCTGATGGGATATGTATATTTGTTTTGCATATATGTATATTTGTTTTAAATGTATATTTGTATATGTATATTTGTTTTAAAGTAAGTTAAACTTTTGTATTTAATGAAGATTTATGGTTACTTATGTGTCCTATTTTGTTTTAGGTATACTTTGATCATAAATTTACTTTTGACTATAATTTGTGTATAAGAGCTCTTTCTTCTCAAAATAAATCTGTGTTTATTCTGAACATTTGTTGGTTTTTCCTTGTATTTATTACTTATCCTCTTTTATATAAAAAAATATTGCATAAATGGTACTAAAAGATAATTTAAATAATTCATTTTCATTTAACTAATTCATAACATAAAAGTCTCTTCACCCTAGATTAAAATATGTGCCAATTAGAAACTTTAGTTTTTGTTTTAAAAAAAGGGAAAAGTGTTTTTGTTTAAAAGAATTCTTTACACAAATATATTTAAAGCTTTTTTTATGTAATATATTTATGAACATATATTTTGTTTACGAATATCTTATTGGTAATTAAAATCTCTCTATAAATTGTTTATAATCAATTAAAAATATTACATTAAATACGCAAAAAAATTAAATTTATTAAAAAAAAAAAAAGATTAAGTTATGAAAAAGATTGTTTTAAGAAATTAATTATAAGGAAATATAATTTTTTTCAAAGACCGAGTTTAGGTTTAATCAGTAATTTACTTTATATTAGTTTAAATGATTTTTAATGCGGTAAATTAAATTTAATTACAATGCAGTACTTTAAAATACGCTAATGATGCAATTTAACTTTTGAAGGTGTAAGTATCATAGATGTGTTAAACTTGCATTTATTAGCGTTATGAGTTTTTTGTTATGCAATAAAATCTCATAACAAGGCCTGAAAAATATACATAAATACATATATATTTATATATATATATATATATATATATATATATATATATATATATATATATATATATATATATACATATATATATATAATGTAATATTTTTAATTGATTATAAACAATTTATAGAGATTTTAATTACCAATAAGATATTCGTAAACAAAATATATGTTCATAAATATATTACATAAAAAAAGCTTTACACAATATTGAATTAATAAGAAACAAAAATCTTTAATTATATTTGTGTAAAGAATTCTTTTAAACAAAAACACTTTTCCCTTTTTTTAAAACAAAAACTAAAGTTTCTAACTGGCACATATTTTAATCTAGGATGAAGAGACTTTTATGTTATGAATTAGTTAAATGAAAATGAATTATTTAAATTATCTTCTAGTACCATTTATGCAATATTTTTTTATATAAAAGAGGATAAGTAATAAATACAAGTAAAAACCAATGTATATACATACATACATATATACATATATATATATATATATATATATATATATATATATATATATATATATATATTTATATATATATATATATATGTATATACACACACACATATATATAAATATATATATATATATATATATATATATATATATATATATATATATACATATATATATATATATACATATATATAAATATATATATATATATAGTTTTATAAATTGTTGGCTTTGGGAGTACGCTAAGGTACTCCCAAAAGCCAACAATTTATAAAACTATATATAAGTCACTTTTAATTACTTTTGACTTTTTTCCAACATTAGCGTGTTGTCAGAAAGTTAAAACCATTAATTTAATTACAAATTAATCATTTTTTAAAAAAATTGCAAAAACGCAAATTTAATTGGCCTGAATGTTTTTAGAACATTCTAAATGTTTTTAATAATATAAACAATGTTTTTATTTTTATTCTTTTTACTGTAAATCACGCACGGAGTGTTGCTACATCAACTATCTTATAGCCTGACTTGCAACGGAGTGCTGCTACATCAACAGAGAGTTTGGGGCAGGCAGTCTATCAAGTAATAAAAAAAAAATTCTAGTCTTGCATTTTAATTTTTACTTTTTGTCAACAAAATACGAAAAAACTTTCTGACAACCAGTTAGGAGTTATATATATATATATATATATATATATATATATATATATATATATATATATATATATATATATATATATATATATATATATACATATATATATATATATATACATATATATATATATATATATATATATATATATATATATATATATATATATATATATATATACATTTTTTATAAAGTACATATTTGTATAAGTTCCTAAAGTTTTTAATAATATTTGAATATCCACTTTACTTTTTCAAGATGCTTTTCTACTTCAATTAAAATTTGGAATTACTGATGTTGTATGAACAAAGAATTAATTATAAAAATTATAAGTGTGTTATAAAAGTAATAACACTATTATAGTGTTATTACTATACTGCAGTTATTAATGCAGTTAGTGACTAGAGTGTTATTACTTTTGGAGTTGTAAGTTTATTGGTTTGTTTTGTTTTTTATAATTTCTTTGCTATTAAATTTAATTCATTCTATGAACAGTGTACACGATTTTGCATAAACTAAAATTTGGTTGACCACATGTTTTTCCAGATAATGCATTTCGCGATCGCTTAATTCAACCCTTGATATATATATATATATATATATATATATATATATATATATATATATATATATATATATATATATATATATATATATATATTAGGGTTATGACTTTTTAACTTTTGGTAAAACAATTATTTTCTGTGTTGATAGATGAACATTTGCTCAAAAGTAATAAAATGGGTTTTATTCTGATTAATTTTCAAAAAAGGTAACCCACAATGCAAAATTTTTAAAATGGTATAAAAGTGGTATTTGCAGGCAGTAGCATTATGATTTTCTGAAGCCTAGAATTTTCTTGAACCTTATGGAACATTCTAAATTTTTGTTTCTAAAATTTTGTTTGTTCTGGATGATTTTAGAAGTTTCTGAAACTTTTTAGAATTTTCTGGAGTCTTCTAAAAGTTTATGGAAATTAGCAAGATTTAGACTATATAAGCTGCCTGATTGAGCAATACTAATAATTATATATATATATACATGTATTCGCCAGATGGCAGTCAAATAATATAGAAGTACAATAGCATTAGTATTTATTATTATTACCTTGATATATTATTGTCAGAAATATATTCAAGTATTATCTTCAAACATAATGCCCTTCAAGAAAAGTACTTCCGCTGAAAGAAACATGACGATCTGGATGAAGAATCTTGTACAATTTTATGAATCATAGGAAAAGAAGAACTGTTCCACTAAAAGAATATTCACTAGAAAATAACAGAAGGGTATCTCACTCAAAATCCAAATTGTTGGTTGTTATCTGTTTCTGGGAGAATCTTGGGAGAGACAAGAACGCATAAAGCAAATTAAGAAAGAACTAATAAGTTTAAGGCAAAAGAAATTAATTTACTAATTCAAGTTGTGCTGGTTCAAAAACTATCCATCCATCCAAAAGAAGAAAAATGTCCTTGAAACCTACTTTAACAACAGTATTTGCAACAACAACAACGCCAACTTCTGAATTTGTGTCTAGGTCAGATATCAAGAGTCTAAAGGTTCAGAAAAACAGTTCACAAGTACTAGCAAGAACTACAGCAAACCCAAACTGCAACCAAATTAGTAACAACCTTAAAGTTATCAATCAGCTAAGCAGCAACCATTTGTGGTTATCTCAAGATGGGATCAACATTCAGACATCTTCACAGTCTAGTAATTTTAGATCAACAACTAAAGAAGCTGTTAAACTTAAAGAAGAAACCAAGAAAACATGACATTTAAAAAGCTGGTCACTGCACTTTGATGTTAAACATATTAGTTACCAAATAAAGTGTTAGTGTTAAAGAATAAACAAAAAGAAGTTAAGTTACAAGCGTTAGACCTACCAGACCAAAAAAAGGTACTGTTTTTAAAGGTATAACAGCTATTCTCAATGAATACATTTTATGGAAGAGTATAAAAATGATTGTAGCGTTTAAAAACACCAGTGAAAAAGTTTTGGTTTTAGGAACCACTAAGACTGGAAATTTCCAGAACAAATCAGTATGCAGAATGAGCAATCAAGTGTCTTCAAGATCTTTTTGACATCTGTAAAAAGAAAGAGAACCTCCAGCTCAGATTTATTTAGTCTAATAAAGCATAAGAACTGTATATTACTCTTTATTTAAGCTGAATACTACAAAATACTTTTTCAATATATACAGTAGCTTTCAATATTTTTAGAATTGTTATTTAAGTTTGTAATTTTATATTTATTTGTAATTTAAAGTGTTATGATGTAATAAACTGTTAAAGGCATAAAAACTACATAATAACCCCCCGACTAAAAAAATTTGAATTACATAATAACGACCATAAAATTGTTTGAAATTTTATCCATACGTATATATTGTAAATTCAATTTTTTAGTTTATGAGTGACCCTTTTCCACAAGAAATTCGAACTAATATTTTTTTTATTACTTTTGTACAAATACTCATCGGTTTATGATCCAGGAACATGGGGTCACAAAAGTCATAACCTATATATATATATATATATATATATATATATATATATATATATATATATATATATATATATATATATATATATATATATATATATATATATATATATATATATATATATATATATATAAATGCAGGCCTCAGCGGGAAGGAATCAGTGCGAGAGCAGCGAAAAGCTCTCCTAAAACAAACATGGCGAGCTATGCAAGCTGCTACTCTAAACAGCTTCTTAGGAGAGCTTTGGGTTTTTGCGAGAGCTATCTGTTTATTCATTTAAAAAAATTGCCTATTAATTACAAAATTTTGGTTTTATTTTTGTTACAAGCCCAGGACATGACAAGTTGTTTTTAATGAATGTTGATGTTCATATCTCTATTTAACGATGAACATCTAATTTTTAGAGATATATGTCATAAAAGGAAGTTTTATTTTCGAATTATTTTTATTGTAGTTATAAAGTAATTAGATGTATCAATAATGCTATAATTAATTTTATTTCTTCAAAATAATTTTTT
This sequence comes from Hydra vulgaris, assembly GCF_038396675.1. Classification (NCBI taxonomy): domain Eukaryota; kingdom Metazoa; phylum Cnidaria; class Hydrozoa; order Anthoathecata; family Hydridae; genus Hydra; species Hydra vulgaris. The sequence continues at coordinate 31,914,452 of NC_088922.1, forward strand.
ACACATTTGCAAAGTGCGTGCAAATTAATGATAATATGCAATGACCTAACGATTGTAAATTGTTATCCATTGATACTAAATAATGAATTTTTCTCAATTTAGTTTGCTAAATTTATTTATAAATAAAAAAAAGGTACAAATTTGAAGAAATTGAAATAAAAGGAGTTAAAAAAGTTGTTCGACATTACTTTTTTTAAACTTTTAAAAATAATATCATATTAAGTATTTATTAATAAGTTAATAAAAGTATCATATTGACGCACAATAAAATAAAATAAAAAACATAAAAAAATATAATAAACATATTAATTCTATATATATTAGATTATATATATTTCAGCTAAACTTAAAAATTATTCTCAAACATTATAAAAGTGTTTATATTATGCAAATAAACATTACTTGACTTTAAGAAAATAAGAAAATTAAAAAAAAAAGCATGCTATAGAAAAAAGCAATCGTAATGTTTAAGCATGGTTTCTTTTACAGTAATTGCAAATGCATTCATTTTAAGTAAAATTTTGCATACTTTTGGTAACGCATGCAAAAAACCATGTTAAAACATAATTACTTTCTTTGATAGCGTACTTAGTTATTTTACTTAATAGTAATGCTATTGAAAGAAATAAGCATGTTTCAGGATGGTTTCTTTTTAAGTCTTTAAAATGTGTTTTAAATTTTAATAATTGACTAATTGTTTTTTTATCATAAATATGTGGTTTTTATAATAAATAAAAAACTATCAGTCGTATAATTATTTGACAAAAAAATTGCTGAAGTAATATGTGTGTTTTAAAAAATTTTAGGCAAACGCCAACGTTTGCATATGCAAAATTATAGAAACGTGACGTTCATTTTTTTGTGTTTTTTTAATAAAAGTTTGCACTTTCGTAGATTTGTTGTGTCAAGCATATGTTTGTTACATTACTATTACAAGAATATATACATAACAAGTGTCATTTATTGCAGCATGAACAAATTCTTTAAAAGAGTGTTGTTTTTACTGCTTATAAAAAAAGTTTTATATTGTCTTATTGTAATAGAATGCAGGTATTTTAAAAATTATTAAAAATAATTATTAAAATGACTGTGTTTTTTATTTTAGTTACTATGATAATTATATTTTTGAAAGAAAAAATTATACTTTTGCAAGAGCCATAAATTGCTCCCAAAAACCATTTTAGGGGAGTGTGGGGAGAGCTAAAGTTCTCGCTTCCTGCCGAGGTCTGTATATATATATATATATATATATATATATATATATATATATATATATATATATATATATATATATATATATATATTTATATATATTTATAAATATGTATATATTTATATATATATATATACATATATATATATATATATATATATATATATATATATATATATATATATATATATATATATATATATTATATATATTTATAAATATGTATATATTTATATATATATATATACATATATATATATATATATATATATATATATATATATATATATATATATATATATATATATATATATATATATATATATATATATATATATATATATATATATACAAACATACATGTATATATAGAAAATTCCCTCAATAGAAAAAAAAATTAAATTTTTTACCATAATATGTGTAAGAGTTGTGAGAAGTGCATGGAATAATTTAAACTTTCCCGCTTTATTGAAAAATTCTATGTCATCATCCATTAAATGAAAGCACAACCATTGAAAAGACTTTAACAAAACAATTAGATCAACCCTAAAAAAATGTTAAAAAGCTAAAATATAAAAAAGTTTATTCAACACGAAGATCTCTTTCTCTCTTCGCAGATCTCTAACTCTCTACAGGGTGGAATCTCCAGTTTTTTACAGGTTTCCCAGCGGACAACCAAAATATTGTATTTGTCTTGAGTTTTCTGTTATGATAATCAGTAGTCCGATATTTTTAATTTTTTTGGTATTTTTTCTCAAGTGAAGATTTTTCTCAAGTGAAGATTTTTTCTCAAGTGAAGATTTCTCAATTGAAGAAAAAAAATAATATGACTCAATACTATAACATGACTATTAGTATAATAACTGTTTAATTAGAAATAAATTATCAATAAAAAAAAAGTTAAATTGAGGTTGGGAAATAGTGTGAAGCAAAAAAGCTAAAAGCCTCAAATGAATAGAAACTTTCTATAAAAAGAATTTTTTTTTTTCTTTTAATAAAACTTTTTTTAAAACTTTTTATAAAAAGAAAGAATTTTATAAAAAGAATAATTTGTAAAAAGTATAATTCTCTAAAAATAATTATTCTCTCTTAACCTTCAATCAAATTTAAATTAAGTTTTTAATGTAATTTATTTATTTTATTATTAAGACTTCTTTTGAAAGAAAAATTCCATGTGCATCATTAATAATATTAATTAATGATGCACATGGATAATAACAACATTATTTTGTTAATTTTGTTCGACAAAGTTTAAACAAAAATTTGTTTTACTAATGAAAAATAAATGGTTCAACGTTATTAATCCTTCATGTCCCTATACAGGTGATTTAAAATGCAACTAATACATCTAAAAAAAATGATATGTTATCATTTTAAATTATGATAAAATGTAATTTAAAAATTCATATTGAATTGAGAAAAAATGGTGATTCAAAATGTAACTGTAAAGTTTACATTTTTTTAAAATAGATTTGCATTATGAATTAAAAAGAGAATGCTTCAAAATGCATTCTAAAAATTTTAAAACATTTTAAACATTTTAAACATCTTAAACATTTTAAAGTCACCCTTTAAAACATTTTAAATAACATGCATGTCTAAATTAATTCAAGTTGACTTTTTTTAACTATGTTTAAAAAAATTATATAATGCACCGCAGTGCATTTCTTTTTAAGAGTAGTGTATAATTTACATACATATCTAAATTCTGTAAAGCTCTAAATTATTTAAAGGTTTGTTTTAAATAATTGCAAAGGATAACATCTTCATATTTTAAAATTTGAAAATTAATAAATACTCTTTTATAAGTTAAAAGTCATAAATTGGGTAGTATTGCGCTTGACTTGTTTCTTCGCGCAGCAGCCTTGTTTGTCAAGGTTAATGTTTGGGAGTTATAGAGTTGAAAGAGGATTGAAACCACAATTAAAGTAGCCTCTTTAACTGTAGTGGCCTTCCTGGCCTTGAGGTGGTGAACTAAAACTACAAAAAAAAAAAAAAAACTGCCAGGTTGTCCTGTCAAAAATTTAAGTTGCCCTTTGAGAAAACAAGTTTTTCCACACAAGGCAACCATGAGGTTCCACCCTTGATATATATATATATATATATATATATATATATATATATATATATATATATATATATATATATATATATATATATATATGTACAACTATAAATGCATGTTTAGAAAAGCCTGGTGACATCGTAAAGAAATAGCCTGCTGCCCGGGGGTTCAGTACATACATCAACAATGTTATAGCCTGCTGCTGCAAAGGAGTGCCGCTACATTGAATGAGGGTTTGGCATAAAGCAGCAATTTTTCTTTTATAATTGGTTTTTTCTCTTCTTTTTATGAAAAAGCTGTATGCTGTATGAGCAAAACTAGTAAGCAAATGCTGAATTTTATACTCTATTGTGTATATACATATATATATATATATATATATATATATATATATATATATATATATATATATATATATATATATATATATATATATATATATATATATATATATAATTTTTGGCCACGCCTGTATATGTATATACAGGCGTGGCCAAAAATTAAAGACCACTCAAAATTTATTTTTAACCGTAGTATAATTTTATTTTGGAAAAAGGTATCAAAAAAAGAAAAACATGTTTAGAAAGAATTATTATTGTATTTTATATTTATTATAAAAGAGTTTATAATTTTTTAACAAAATAATGTTAAAAAATTAAAAAACTGACTAGTAAAAAATATAAATGGGAAAAAAAATTGGACAAAATTTTAAGACCACTTTCAAAACTATTTCAAAAAGCAATAAAAAAATAATTTAGAAACGTGTTGTTCCTCCATTTATTTTCAAGCACTCTTGAACTCGTTCTGGCATTGAATTCATTAAAGTTTTGATTACTTCATCAGGCACATTTTTCAAATGATGAGAGATAGAAGATTTCAAATCTTCCGAATTGTAAAGTTGTTCTTTACCAAGCTTGTGATCAAGCCACGACTATAAATTCTCTATTGGATTCAAGTCTGGACTATTGGCAGGCCATGGAAGTACTTGAATTTTATTAGAATTGAACGCTATCAACATGCGCTTTATGACACGGCGCATTATCTTGCTGGAAAATAAATCCATCTTGCAACTGCCATAAATCAATGCTAGGAATAAGCGAGTTTTCCAAAATTTCGATGTACCTTTCTTTGTTGAGTCTACCATCGAATAAATGAAAAACGCCAACTCCACAGGCACTCATACAGGCCCAAATGCCTATTGAACCACTGCCTTGTTTTGTTCGTTTCAAAATGCATGATTCATCGAAGCGTTCGCTTGGAAGTCTATGCAACATTACACAACCTTTTTTGTTGTCTACCTCAACGTTCATTTCATCACTAAAGACCACATGGCTCCACTGATGTGTTGACCAATTTTTATGAAGTTTGCACCACTCTTTCCTGGCAAATTTTTGTTTTTTATTTAAGCTTGTTTTTTTTGCAGCAGCATACCATAAATAATTTAAATTGTGGAGGACCCTTCGCACAGTTCTAGGGCTTGCTTTCAGACCATTTGACAGTGTCCATTTCGTAGGCAAGTTTCTAGATGATGCTTGTCTGTTTTCTTTTATTAATCTCACTAACGAGCGAACATCAGGATCATTTGAAATTTTATTGCGTCCAGTCCTATGACGATCATTAATTGACCGGGTCTCTTTGTGTCGTTGAATTATGTTAATAATGCAAGAGTGAGACCTCCCGAGCTTTTCTGCTATTTGTCTGATGCTATAACCTTCTTCTTTTAATACAAGAGCTGCGTATCTGTCTTTTTCTTCGATCTTTGCACGCATTTTTGCAATATTTTTATATCCTTATTGCAATTCAAAAAATAAATGTTTATTTGATATCGAGACTCAGGTTTCGACATTTGATTTTATAGCCAACGTAATAAGCAATTAAGACAGTTAAAAAAAATAATGGATTATTATTTTTAATAAGTGCAAATTAAAGATTCGAAAGTGGTCGTTAAATTTTGTCCAATTTATTTAAAGAAGATTTATAAGTACTCATCAGTTTTTTAATAAGTTAAACGCTATATAATTAGAATTAGATTAAAAAAATGGTACCACTTTAATCCCTATGTTTTAATTAACAAGATATTAAAAAAAAATTTAATATGTCAATTATAATCTTCTTAATTTTAATTTAAAGATTAAGAAACCAACTAAAAAATGAGTGGTCTTTAATTTTTGGCCACCGCTGTATATACAGGCTTAGACAGGAATGGTGTGCGATCGCACGCTGTAACTGACCACGCTTATAATTTTTTTCTTTATAATTTGACCACGGTGGTTTTGATGTTTTAACAATTTAAATGTCATAAAAAATTTTTTACGTTATGAACAACTTTTAATTGTTGATCTTTTCTAAAGCTTTTATTTTACGCAAAGGCTTTAAATAAAATAGAAAATTATTATAGCTAATGTTTAAAATAAACGCATTTTGTGTAAATTAACAACTAATGTGATATTTTATTTCTTTTTATGTAGGCATGTATTTTTTATTAAATTAAACGTTTGAAACTATTTTTGCATGTCTATTTTTGAAACTATTTTTGCATGTCACACTCAAAACACTTAAACTAGGAAGAATATTGAAAAAAGAAAAATAATTCCTTAAGAAAAAGAAAATATATAAGCACTAAAATAAAACTCAAACTCAAACCAAAAATTACTTTTTGTTACGTTTTTAATTGCGCTTAAAATAAATCATTTTAAAACGTATCTTCTAAAACGTTTTATTAAAGTTACGCAAAATGCTTTTACAAAATACTTTTGATGAATTTTTCAAAAAAAAAGACATGATTGATTATGCTTGGGTTGATGTTAGAGTTTGATGTTAGAGTTTTGAACAGAGGTTATTATATCTTTATGGTGTACTTGAAATTCATAAAACTCACTCATTGTATTTGTTATACAAATATTTGAAAAATATTTGTATAACAAATACAATGAGCGAGTTTTTTATCAATGAGTGAGATAAAAAAAAAAAGTTGTTTTTGTTTTCAAGTTCAACAGTATATTTTATGGAGGGAATTTGCTCATTTAAAGTTATGATATGTGGATAATGTCACTGCTCACTTTGATTAAAAAGAAAAACAAGAAACATTTTTTGTCTTTCTTTCAAATCAAAGTGAGTCTTAAATTCTTTTGTAAATTTTTGGTTCAAATGAGTTATTGTAGGCTATATTAAGGGTTAGCAGAATAATTCTGTTGACTAGCCTTGAACCCCTTCTTCATCTATTAGCTATCTACTTGCTTTTTCTTTGTGAGACTAATTTGAATTTGACTGTTCCAACTTCAGATCTTAGTGTTAATGGGTACTACCTTTTGATTCATAAAGACTCCAATAGTCAAATGCTTGGCTTGGGGGAATACTTACACATCAACTCACCTACTTCAAACTCACCCTATCATCGCGCTACTTACTACTACCTTAAAGCTGACTGGGATTCTTTCTGTGATTTTCTTTGTCCTTGGGTTGATATCTTTTTTCTCTCCACTGATAAGTGTGCCTCCAACGTAAACTCTTGAATCCAGGCAGGAATGGCAGCTTTTATTCCTTCTCGTCTGTTTCAAGTCAAGCCACATTTTACTTTATGGTTTTCACCTTCATCTCCTGCTGTTATATCTAATCATAATCATTTTTTTCATCTTTTTCAAAAAAACAACTCTTTTGATAAGAAAAGCCTTTTATTATTGTAAAAAACCAATGTAAAAAGATGCTAAAGACTAAATCTTGCATCTTTTTTTAGAAGTTAGGCTCTAGAGACTTTTGGAAAATCTTCAACTGCGCTATTAACATATGTAGGTCTAACATCCAATCTCTCATTCATGGGAATCATCTTATCAACTTTACCAAAAATAAGAACTATTAGAACTTTTCTTCTAATTCAACTCTTGAATCTTATGACTATTCTTTTCCTTCCATTCTAATTAAACAAGTTAAGACTCAAAGCCCTTGTAAGGTCTTTGAGTTTTTTAATTAACTAATAATTACTTATTATTGATTTAAAAAATTTGTCACTTTAATCACGATATTAACTAAACTATGCAAGTAAATAAAAAGATAAAAAAGGCAATATTATTTTTAATAGAAAAAAAAACTGTTTAACACTCCCGAAGTCCAAAATTTATTATAAAACGCAAACTTTATAAAATACTGTCAAACCGTTAATGAAAAACTATTGAACAGCAGCATATCGTGTGAAGAAATATATTTCTCCAAGTCGCTTATTTTATGCATAAATATTATTGTTTGTACTTAGATTATATACTTCAAGGTTATTTATTTATAAATTATAAATCATTTTTTTCAGCAATACACAGTTTATCTTGGTAATAATTTATTTTATTACTATGCTATATGTTATTACTTTTGTTTTAGTGCTATGAAATAAAATTTATATTATATGCTTTAAATAAATCATAGGCATTGTTTTTAAAGAAACAAATGTAAAGCATTGGAAAACTGTAACACTTAACAATTGTTTCTTTTAAAGTTCATATGATTATAAGTTCATAATCATATGTACTTTTATTTTGCATTTTTGAATTGATTTTTTTATTATTATTATGCGTTGTTATTTTTTTTTATATCATAAAAAAAAAACAATGAAAGAAGGTTTGCAAAAATTTATAATTATCTTTTGTTAGTTTTTCATAATATAATTATTGGTATGAAAAAGTTGACAAGTGACATCACTAAGAGAAGAGTGAAAAATGGAAAGTGGTGCCACTAAGAAAAGAGAAAAAGCGGCAGTCAGGAAGGAAATCACAAATTACCTTAAAACTAATACATTTTTTGAAACCAGCAGTTCAACCTATAAGTGTTTCGATACCAACAAAAACTACAAATAATTCTGATTGCCATTATTTGAATACTAGAGTAGAGTCAGATAGGTTGATATGTGAGCCTACATCAAATGGCAAAACAATTCCACCTATTTTTATCAGTGATAATCCTTCTGATTGGCCTGATAATATTTCTGACGCACAGAGGTGTGAAATTGTTAAACGTGGTTTCAAAAAGATTGAAATTGATTTTGAATACAATTAGATAGAAAATTTAAAATACGATTTAGAAAGAAGACGATTTTCACTGAATTATTATAACTGCAAGAAATGAACACTTGGGAAGACTTATCAAAAAAACTTAAAGAACATGAAACATGCAGTGCACATTTCAAGTGCTTTGAACACTAGATGACATTACGAAAAGGTTAACTTTTTTTTTTTAATTTATGGTTTTCTCCTCTTAATTTTGATAATGCAGACTTAGCAAATCAAGTTACCATAGATGAGCAACAACAAAAGTTGCTTCATAAAGAGCGGATATTTTGGAGGGATGTGTTAGAAAGGATGCTGGACATTACCTTATTTCTTTCTGCAAGAAATCTTGCATTCCGTGGTTCAGACACAGCCATTAGTTCAAAGAGCAATGGAAACTTTCTTAGGGTGTTTGAATTACTGGCTAAGTATGATACCATTCTCAATGAGCTTATAGAGAGAATTCAGGACAAAGAAACCAAGGAGCACTATTTGAGCAATGATACACAGAATTAGTTGACTTTTAGCCAAGGAGATTGAACCCAAGAACCTTTCTAGGGTAAAAAAGACAAAATACTATTCTATTATTTAGATTGTAGGCCACACATTTTGCACAAAGAACAAATGAGCATTATTCTGTGATCAGTAACATGTACTCCTGACATTTCCAAAAATTTCTTTGCATATCTCACAGTAAATAATATCACTGGAAAGGGTTTTTTGGTGCATTTTTAAATCAGGCAAAAAATTGGGATCTAAATATTTTAGAATGTCGATGTCAATCTTATGATAATGGTGCTAATCAATCTTATCATAATGATCAATCTTATGATAATGGATAATGCATTGTTGATGCAATTTTAAATCAGTCAAAAAATTGGGATCTAAATATTTTAGACTGTCGAGATCAATCTTATGATAATTTTATTATAATGGTGCTAATATGAAAGTAAAAGTAAAAGGTGTTCAAGCTAGGTTTCCGGAAATGAATCCTAAGGCCTTATATGTTCATTGTGCAAGCCATTCACTCAATCTTATTATTGTTGATGATGCACTGTCATCCATCAGTGCAATTTCTTTTTTTGGTGTTCTTTCATGATTATATACAATCTTTCCATCACCTCCTCTTCGATTGGAAATTTTAAAATCACGCGTGGCAATTTCTGTCCAACCACAATCAGATACCAGATGGGAAAGTAGAATAAACTGTGTTAAACCACTTCGCTATTATTTAAAAGAAATTTTAGAAGCACTCGAAAGACTGGGAGAATTTGCCTTAGAAAAGAGAGATGGGGCAACAGTCACAGAAGTATGATCGCCGATGGAATATATTAGAACATGGCCTTTCTTATTATCAATCATTATTTGGTATGATGTTTTATTTCAAATCAACAAATCAAGTAAGCTTCTTCAGTCTTATGCAAGCTCTCTCGACATATTAGCTAGTGAAATAAAGGCAACAAATGTATTTCTTTATGAGTATCGTAAAAATGGATTTTCCGACGCAAGTATAAAAGCTTCAGAAATCGCAGAGGTATTGGGCATTGAAAGGTTTTTCTGATAGTGCATTCACAAAAAAAAAATCGATTTATTCATACGGGTGTGTTGATCACACTCGGCAACTTGAAAATCAGTATGAAGCAGTTTTTTTTGCCACTAATTGATATGTCAATTGCATCAGTAAAAGAGCATTTTGAACACATCAACATTGTCACAAAGCTTAATGACTTTCTTTACCGATCTGAGAGTCTTATCAAAGCCTGTAATGAAAATTGTCTGTATATTGCTAAAGTTTGCAAATGAAACTTGGTGTATAGATTCAGAGGATTTGGAAGAGGAGTTAAATTGATTTGTCAAAGGAGGAAAAAAATACTCTCCTAAAATCTGCACATGAAACTGCAAAAAACTTATCCCAACCTAGTTATTGCGTTACGAATCATTCTTACTTTACCAGTAATTGTTGCAAGTGTAGAACGTAGCTTCAGCAAGTTAAAATTAATTAAAACTTTAAATAGTTCAACATAAATAATTTTGCTTCATTATACTTAATAACATGTATATTTCTTTGTATCTTTAAATAGGTCAACAATGGTCAATGAACGTTTGTCTTCCTTAGCAATGCTGTCGATTGAAAACGAGATTGCAAGGAAATAAAGTTATGAAGGCATAATAAATGAGTTTGCAAGCATGAAAACACATCACAAACCCATTTTTTGATGGTTTGCAACATATTTGTATTATCTGCGTAATACATTTACAGTAGTTAAAGAAACTCTTGACTAGTAAACTCTATATTAATTTAACAATTAAAATATATTTAATGAAATTCAAGTGTTAACTTGATTGTTTTTAGCCTTATGAAGGGCGACATAAAAATATGTCAGGTACCCACCTATTTGGGGTTAATCTGTAAACTTTTTCCACCTTTTCAAAAAAAGAAAAAAAATTTGGGGCTATAATGGCAAGTTGTTGTTTTTTTTGAGGAAGAGGGGGAGGGAGGGGGGCCAAAACCACTTGCCATGTCACTGATCTCAATTAAACTCTTATACGGTTTGTGGTCCAGACAACATTATCATCATAGTCTCACAAAAGCGTTATCCAGAACTCTCTTTAATTCTCTAAACTATTTAATAAGTGCTTGACTGAATCTTGCTTTGCTTTGTGTTGGAAAATAGCGTCTGTGATTCCAATTTTTAATAATTCTGGAGTACATTCTGACCCCTTCAATTATCATCTAATCAGTCTTCTCTCTATTATTAGCAAGATCTTTGAGCCTTTGATCAACAAGTTTCTAACATCCCATTTTGAGTCAAATAACCTAATGCCAGACAATCAACACCGCTTTCGAACCTCTGGCTCTATGGCTGACATGCTAACTGCAGTGACTGAAAGAATTATGATATAATAGTGCATTAGATGGAGTAAGACTAGGGCTATTGCTCTTGACATATCTAAAGCTTTCGACAAAGTTTAACATACTAATCTCCATAAGATTGCTTCTTATGGTGTATCTGGGAGATTATCAAACTATCTCTTTCTAATCACAGTATAAAAGTCATCCTCATAGGCTAACACTTTTCTTCATTTCTAGTATCTTCTGGGGTACCTCAGGGTTCTATCCTTGGCCCTGTTTTGTTTCCTATCTACATCAATGATCTTCCTGAAAACCTTACATCTTAAGTGACTTTTTGCTGATGACTCAAATTTATATTCTTGTCTTGACCAATAGTCTTCTTTTTGTGATTGCTTGGAACAAGCAGCAGATCTTGAATCTGATCTCACTTCTGTAACAAATTGGGGCTTGCAGTGACTTGTGAACTTTAAGTCCAATATAACTCAGTTATTTACTGCCAACAACTATTGCAATACTGTCCACATTCCTATATTGATGAATGGCAATCTTTACACTGAGTTCTTTTTTTTACGCCTTCTTTACGATTATTGTTCACTACTGACCTCTCATGGAAACCATATATACAATTAATTGCTAAATTAGCATCTGATAAAGATGCTTTACTTTATCAAGCTCATTTTTTTACTCCTGATTCCATTCTCTACCATACCTCTACAAATCTCCTACTTGCCCCATATGGAACACAAGGTGGTTCTTAGTTTTGTGACATGGTTAATAGCCGTGTATAAAGCATCTGGTAAATCATTGAATCAAATTACTGCAAAAATTTTTATCCCTTAGTGCTTTTTTTTAATTTGCTTGACTGTTTTACTTCCACTAGCTTTTATTTTGAAAAAAATCCAAAATTTAAAAATTTTTTTCTTTACTTGTTGATATGATACTAAAGTTTTTATTTTGTCTGACTTATGCATTACCCATTATAACATTTTTCTTAATTTCCATGTAACTTCTGGATACTGTAAAGCTCCATCCTTGGTACTGTGTTGTTACTCATCTATTTTCATTAGTGTCCTAATAATCATATCTCTAAAATGGCTCTATATGCTGATGACACAAATCTTTTCTTAAGGTTCATTTTCTTAAGGTTTCATCTAATTCTCCTTTCTACAAACCATGGTCACTGTTTCTGCAAACTCAATCTGACATGACTCATTCAGCAACTTTGCATCCTTTTACTGTAACTGTTCCTTTATGTCAAAAAAAAATAGTTATTTAGTTTTTTTCCTCAAACATCATTTGAAACATCCTTTGGAATTCTCTTTTATGTTTTTCTAACAATTTACAGTTTTATAAGTCTTTTGTCAGCTACTTTCATAGTTTTAAACTTTTTTCTTTGTTTTCTGTTAATTCCAAACATAAATAGTGGTCACTTGCAGCCATTTTGAGAGTAATTAAGCTACTGGAATAAGATCTAGAAATCTAGATTTCTATATATAATGCTCTTCAAACAGTGAAACCAATGTCACCAGAGAGCTAAAAATTATTTTCAAAATCAAAAACAGTGGTGTCAAAATTAAAAACAAGAATAAAAAATGAGTATATAAATTTATTTTTAAAGGTTTCGGTCTCATACAAATGATTATAATAAATCTTATATTTTAAATTTCATGTGTTTAGCGCATTACTGAATTATTCAATTAATTCAAATATTCTAAAACAAACATTTTTTAAGAGTTCATTGAGTAACATTAGTAACATTGTTACTAATGTAACAATGTTACATTAGAAACAAATTACTAAATGTAGAAATGCAGAAGTGAGCAAATTTGTAGAATAAAAGAGGAAATTTTAGTTTGTTCGAGAATGAAGAAGACAGTTGTGGGAGAAGCCTAATTACAAAAATACTTACTAATAAATTAAAAAAGGTAAAAATAGGGCGGATATAGAAAAAATGCTATATGATGAGTTTAAATGGAATAAAGAAAGTTAAGCTATAGTGAATAAGTTTTGAAAAAACAAACAACCAAACTAAATAATAAAAGACCATATATATATATATATATATATATATATATATATATATATATAGATCTATAGTTTGTTGGCTTTGGGAAGAGCGGAAGGAAAAAAGTGATTCTTACGCCAACATATACGTCACTTTTAATTACTTTTAACTTTCGTCCAACATTTCCGTGTTGGACGAAAGTAAAAACCATTAATTTAATTACAAATTAATCGTTTTTTAAAAAAACCACAAAAACGCAAATTTAATTGACCAGAATGTTTTAAAAACATTGTGAATGTTTTTAACAATATAAACAATGTTTTTTTTTTATTTTTTTTAATAAAATGTTTTTATTTTTATTTTTTTTAATAAAATGTTTTTATTTTTATTTTTTTTACTGTAAATCATGCGCGGAGTGTTGCTACATCGACTATCTTATAGCCTGACTCGCAAGGGAGTGCTGCTACATCGACTGACAAATAGCCTGACCCGCAAGGGAGTGCTGCTACATCGACTAAGGGTTTGGTTGGGGCAGGCAGTCTATCATTATTAAAAAAAAAAAAATTCCGGTCTTGCATTTTAATTTTTACTTTTTGTCAACAAAATATCGAAAAAACTTTCGGACAACATCTAAGGGTTGTATATATATATATATATATATATATATATATATATATATATATATAATAATAAATAAAAAAATGTAAAAATAGGGAGGATATAGAAAAAATGCTATATGATGAGTTTAAATGGAATAAAGAAAGTTAAGCTATAGCGAATAAGTTTTGAAAACAAAAACAACTAAACTAAATAATAAAAGACCATATATATATATATATATACATATATAGTAGAAAATCACTTAACAAAAATTTTTTTTCATTTAACACTTTTTTTCATCAATAAAGACTCATCAGAAATGAATGATCAAATTAATAAAACTTCAATCTATACCAAAAAATAAGTTACAGGAAGTCGCAAATGTTTTAACTACCTTAAATTTTCACACATTTGTGGAATTTGCTGACTATTATAAAAAGAATTCTTTGGAAATGATTACTTGTGCTTTTTTAGAAAAACGTTTTTTTAAAAGGGGGACTTAATGTAACTATTATTAGGGCTCATTTATTTTTACATTTTTTTAGGAGAAACTTATTTTCTTGCCTGCATTTAGAAATAAATTCCGATTTTTTGTTTAATAAACATTCTTGGTTTACACGTGTAATAATTTCAAATTTTTTTTGTAGGCAAAATATACACTTTTTTGAAATATTGTTATATGCAGGCGCTGTTTTAAGGATGGAACAATTCAGTATAAAATCATCAATATTTTTATCTTTTAATTCCCATATATACTTTGACAGCATGGTATCTTTTGAATACTTTTTGTTTTTAAAAGATTGCTTACGATTGGCAAAACTTTTTTTCCATTCACTCTCGGTTATGCTAATATATCGTTTATCAGGTACATTATTAGAGGAAACAACACATTTATATACCACATTTTTTGATAAACAACTTCCACTCATTGGACGATTGTTTTTTTGTTTACAATTATAATTTTCTGTAGTTTTTTCATTTAGGATTTCTTTTTTGTTTAACAAAGCATTATTGTGACCTTTTATAATTCTTTCCATATTTTTTGTGCAACTGTAGCTAACTTTAATTGTACTTCGATTAAAAACTTTATGTAATTTATTAGAGGGCGAGAAATGCTTATCGACTAATTTTAAGAACACTTTTCCTATGTTAGTGGAAACATTTTTGCTATATGGGGGATGAACCAAATTAAATTTCTAGTTCTATTTCGCTTTTTGTATTCTTTTTTTAAGGTCAAATTTTAGTTCAAAATTTTCAAAACGACTCTTTTTAAGGGCATCTTCAAATATTTGTTTAGAGGAATTGAATACATTTTCATTAGAGGAGTTTTGGTTTAGCCTGTTATTAATTGAAATCAGGATTTGTTTTAGAATTTAGGGTGGATGATTTGAGTTAATATTAATATACAATAATTCATCGTTTGGTTTTTTGAAAGATTCATATGAATTTCAGAGAGGTTAAATGTGACATCAAGAAAGTTCACTATTTTTAAAATTATGTTTACTTCGATTTGAAAGCCAATATTTTAAAAAACTTTTATAATATCATTTCTAATTTTATCGAGCTGTGGACCAGATATTTTATGCATTACTATTAAACCATTGTTGCGATAAAGGCCTAAATCATTTATATTGATTATTTTACTTAATAAATCTAAAATTTATAGTCCAGCAAATTCACAAATCTCTGCTCCGTCATAACTGCCCATTGTTACATCAAAGCAGTCATGTATATATTTCTTTTTCCAAGTTTCTTTATTAAAATAAAATAAGATTTTTCTACAATGTTTTATTATACGCATTGTTTCTTCAGGAATAACTGTGTGACTTTTTGGAAATTCAATTGTTTTATCTAAAATATCTGCAGTTATTGAAGGGTAAAAATCATTAATATCAAAATGAATAAATGTACAGTTATTTCTATTTTCGATTATGGAGAACCAATTTATAACATCAGTGGTATTTTTCCATTGTTGCAAATTCAATTTATTTCTTAGAATATTATTAACTTTGTCCAGTTTAATTTTGCTTACATATCCAATCTCACTTTTTGAGGGAACCAATAACCTACAAGGAAGTTTGTTTTGAAAAGTTGGTTTATGGTCTTTTGGTGTTACGAAGGCTTGGGCAGGGACAGTTGATTCGATTCTGTTATCAAGGTTTATTTTTTTAGCAATACTTTGCGCTTCTAAATTCAAAACTAATTTAATTAAAATATATAGTTTTATTCTGATAAAAAAATATATAATTTAATTTAGATTTTAAAAATATATAATTTAATTTTGATTTAAAAAATATATTTAAGATTATTAATATTAAAGTTAATGCTTGGGTTTAACTTAACTGTCAAATTTATTTAAAAATATTACAAAGTAATATTCAATATTAAAATTTGTTCATAAAAAAAATTAGCTCAAATTTATCGCAATTTTTTTTTCGGTTTACCTTCCTAAACATCCTTTTTTTTTACACAAAATTAAATTATAAATAAACGACTGCATCAAAAATTTGCACAAAACGTAAGTTAAACTTTTTTTTTTTTTATAACGCAAGTTCAATTGCAGCAATTATTTTTTTAATAAACGATATATACAGTGACATAATTTTAATAACAAAATAATAAACTGATAAGCTTTTAATAAATAAAGTAAATAAGTTAATGTAATTTTTTTATTTGTTACTCTCAAATTTTTTAATAAAAAATCATTTGTAGTTGCAAAGCTACAACTAGAAGTTTAAGAAATTTTAAAAACTCAAAAATTTAACATGTTTTAATTCATTTATGCTAATGTCCAGAAAAGAAAAAAATGTGCTAATATCAAACATTTTTAAAAATGCAACATAAATTTAAATATCTAATGTTAAAAAAAAAGAAAAAAAGAAAATAAACATTCCCTTATAGTAATTATAAAAAAGCCAGTAAATTATTGTAATTTAAAAAAGTTAAAAAATAAAGAGAATTTTATGATCGCATTTTTTATTTAAAACAAGGCCTGTATATATATATATATATATATATATATATATATATATATATATATATATATATATATATATATATATATATATATATATATATATATATATATATATATATATATATATATATATATATATATATATATATATATATATATATATATATATATATATATATATATATATATATATATATATATATATATATATATATATATATATGTATATATATATGTGTATATATATATGTGTATATATATATATGTATATATATATATATATATTTATATATATATATATATATTTATATATATATATATATATATATATATTTATATATATATATATATATATTTATATATATATATATATATATATTTATATATATATATATATTTATATATATATATATATATATATCAGAGGGGCACCAATGCATCTGCATCAGCATTACCCTGCCAATGCATCAACCATTTAGCCAATGCATTGACATTGGTTTATTACCATCAGCAGATGCAAATTGTTTTAAGAACATCATTTTTTTATATTGTATGAAAAAATACAAATACTCCATAATGAAAATGCATGTATAAGCCTAATTTATTTTATAGGCATATTTGCAACCACTAAATCTTTCGAAATATTTTTGAACAGTTTTTTATCAAGGGCTCCTTACTTTTTTAATGTCTTTTTATTATTTAGAAATAAAATTATATGACTTCTGTAACAAACCGTATTAAAAGAGAAGTTTAGGGAACCATCTGATGTTCAAGGGTCTTGAGAGACCCCTAAAAAAAATATTTTTTCTAAAATTTTTCTCCAGTATTATTTTACTATATAGAACACATTTAAAGGGTGAGAGCAGACATTTTTTTAAAATATTTTTTTAAAATATTTTTTTAATATATATATATATATATATATATATATATATATATATATATATATATATATATATATATATATATATATATATATATATATATTTATCAGAGATAAAACAATCAAGGTCGATGTGTTTCGAAGTCAAAGCTTCAACATCGCTAAAAGTCGTGTGTAAACGTGTTTCATAATCCTAAAAAGTTGTTTAAAATTTAATTTGACGGTTTTCAAAATCGTATTAGTTCAAATAAAGTACATTTTCTTGGTTTTCAAAATCGTAAAAAGTTGTGTAAATTCGAAAATGGCATGTTTTAAGATTGTTTAAAATTTCTAAAGGCTTTCAAACTTGTATGTGGCTGTACTAGTACTATGATGCTCTTCCCTTCTATTCTTCTAGACTCCTACTCTATCTCTTAGATTTGGATCACAATCGATGAGAAGCTACCTATGTTCAGATTCAAAGACACCGATATAAAGTAAAGTGAAGTGATAACTGGTTTGGTATATGCTAGCAATCTCTGTCCTTCTAAGTTCTAATTTCTTAATAATAAAAATTTGAAGTATACATTACAGTAACATTACAGAAATAAAGAATATACAAAAGATATGCTAAAACCCTTGCATTTATTTAATAATCATTCTAGATTTCAAAAATCCAATTCTTATCGATTATCTAATCTAAAATAATCCTAGCATGATACCCTAGTAAAGAATATTTAGTTGTCTGCTTCCAATCATTCATTCTCACTTTTTTGTGCTAGTTCCTGGCCTTGGGAGCCCAAATGATGTCTGTCTTGCCTTTTCAGTTCAACAATAGCAACAACAACAACGACACTAACAACAACAACAAGATACTTATTTTCCTCAAAATTTACAATATAATTACAATAATATATTATTGATAATAACAATAATAATAATAATAGCAATAATAATAACAATAACAACAATAACAATAATAATAATAATAATAATGATAATAATAATAATAATAATAATAATAATAATAATAACAACAATAATAATAATAATAAGAAGAAGAAGAAGAAGAATATCTATAATATTATAAATAACAAAATCAAAATATAATTATAATACTGGAGATTTCATTTTTAATGAGGCGATATCATCATCATCATCATCCTAGTCTGAGTCATCATCATCATAATTTTGATCTCTGTCTAAGACAGGTCTAGCTGCCATTTGCTCTTCCATCAAGCAGTATTTCCAAACAGGTACAAACGAGTTTAACAAATTGAAGTTTTCATTAATGAAGACCAACTTCTCAGTGGTTTTTGGAGACAACCTGCATCTCTTTTCGTGGACCACCTGTCCAACTTCTCTAAAGGCCCGCTCACTTGAGGCACTTGAGGCTGGCAGGCAATAATACTCCCGTGCTAGTCCTGTCAAGATGAGCATCTCTCTGGGATGTGTCCTCCACCAGTTAAGGACATCAACCTTCGAATCTATCACAGTTATTTCTCTGAATTTTGCCCACTCAACAGTAATCGGAGGACCCTCAGCTGTAGCATTTGTCTGCCTGAATTGACTGGACACAGTCTAAAAGGAATGAAAGGAAGTTAAACGTTTAGTAAACTTCGTATAACTTCTCTTACTTTAATCTGAAGTTGTTTAGATTCAAATAATTTTTAAAAAGTTTGTTTAACTTTGAACGGCCCCTCCCTCTCCCCCAATGACATCATACCTCAAACTAAAATTTTTATAACTTTGTTTGCTTGATTGCATTAAGATTAATTGAAGTATATTTAACTAGTTTTAAAGAAATTTATTTTATATTATACTTAAAAGCTATTAACTTTGCTGCTGCCTTCCAGAATTCAGTCTCATCATCATTTTCAAGAAACTCATGGGTGATTTCATCTGAGACATTGGTTGTACCAATGTCTCAGATTTTTGAAATCCAGTCTGTTGTTGTAGGATGACTGGCTTTCAACTTGTCAAAAATCTCATCCGTAATACCATAAGCATGCAGTTGTTGGCCTTTCAAGAAGGGGTGTAGTAGGCAGCCTACAGCATGCATCGATAGCAGCCATGATATCAGGCTGTTTGTTGACAGTCCTTTCCAAGGCCACGTTAAGCTTGTGGTCAATGCACATGATTGAACCACTTTTAAGATCAGCAATAGTCACTGACTTAGTCAGTGCAGCTTTCATATTTGAAGCTTGATCACACACAACAACCCGCTTCTTGACCATTTTGAGTGACTCAAAACTTTTAACCAAGCTGTCCAACTGAGTAGCAATGTTCTGACCAGTGCGCTTTCCTGGGAATGGAACAGCTCCAACTGTTACCTTTTGTAGAACAAACTCCTTGGTGATGTAATAAAGAGTCACCACCATGAATGGATCATTGTTGTGTGAGATCCAGATGTCAGTGCTGATTGCAACTTGGTCGCAATGAGGAGGCTCCTTGTCAAACATGCTCTTCATGGCCATCTGCAGATTCCTATAGGGGAGAGGTAACTTGAAGCGAGCCATGCAGGCACCACTTTGAATCTTAAACCTCGAGTCAAGTGGGCAAGCAGTCTTGAACGGGAATGGGATAGTCACACATGGAGAAAGGCTGATTGTCAGTTGCAAGGTAAATCATGAGCTTCATGTCACCACGAAGTTGAATGGTGCTCTGTGTTGGATAACACAGATTCTTCTTGGCTTTTAGAACCCTTTTTCTTTTCCTGTGACCTAAAAAAAATCGTATACATTTGTTCACATTGAATTAACTTCGGATACCGTTGTTTTCATCAATAAAAAATCATATAAAGTTGACATGAAGTTGTATAACTTCGCTACATCGCATCATAACATCAATTATTTAACAAACTTACTAACTGTTTTTAATTTATCTTCTGCCTCTTCAACTTTGTCCTCCTTGGCAGCTTCTGCCGCATCTTGTATCTTTTGATTCTGCCACATTTCGATGTACTCATCCTTATGTTTGGATCGCAGTTGACCACTCAGGGTCAATGTTGACCCAGAATTCATTTTTAGGTCTTTCTTGCAGATATTGCACACACCATAAGTCTTATCTCCCCTGTATTCCTTCAGGAAAAACTTCCAAACCAGTGAGCGATGAGTCTTTGGCATATTTATTTGATGTTTTACAATGTTTAAATTGTGTTAAATAACATAAACAAAGTTATAAGGTTTTCAAATTCGTTAAATATAATGTAAACAAATTTATACGATTTTCATAACCGTAAAATTTTGATTTACAACTTTTTGCAGCTTCAATCGTTTTAATTAAGTTTTAACAACTTTTAAAGGTTTTCAAAGTCGTTTAAAACTAAAGTTACGACTTT
Organism: Hydra vulgaris; assembly: GCF_038396675.1. Classification (NCBI taxonomy): domain Eukaryota; kingdom Metazoa; phylum Cnidaria; class Hydrozoa; order Anthoathecata; family Hydridae; genus Hydra; species Hydra vulgaris. The sequence continues at coordinate 31,935,395 of NC_088922.1, forward strand.
TTACAGCTTTCAACATCGTTTTAATAAAGTTTTAATGACTTTTAAAGGTTTTCAAAGTCGATTAAAATTTAAATCTACAACTTTTTACGACTTTCATAATCATTTAACTAACTATTTTTAGAATTTTAACGGATTTTAACATCGTTTAATTTAAGAAACTTCGACTAAATGAAGGATTTCAAAGTCGAACAAAAAATATATATTTTTTTTAAAACAGTAACTATATTTTTTTATATTTAAAATATATATATATATATATATATATATATATATATATATATATATATATATATATCAGACTTGGACAGGAATGGCATGCGATCGAACGCTATTGCTGACCATACAAATAATTTTTTTTTTGATAACTTGACCACGACTGTTTAGATGTTTTGATGATTTAAACATTTCAGAAATGCGCTAAAAAAAGAAACGCTATGCTAAACAGTTTAGCTTAGCATTTTTAAGTCATTTTTTTTTTGTTTGAGAAGTCTGAGAACTATAAAAAAAATTTAAAAAACTGAAAAAGAAAACAATTCCTCACAAAAAAGAAAATATATAAACTTTAAAATAAAACTCAAAAAAATCTCTTGGCAAAATTTACTTTTTTTACGTTTTTAATTGCGGTTGAAATAAATTACTTTAAAACTTATCTTTTGAAATGTTTTATTAAAGTTACGAAAAATACTTTTACAAATTACTTCTAACGATTGTTTAGTAAATAAAAACTTTTTATTTAAATTGTTGTTTATTTAAAAAGTGAAATTAAATTATTGAAATGAAATAAATATATTTTTAAATTGTGTCAACGTTTTTTTTTTTAAAGTCATGAAAAGAAAAAAATTTTTACAATAATGTAATCTTTTTAAGATAGTAATTTTTAATCATTTCATTAGTAAGTCAAGTTTAAAAAAAAAAGCTTTTAAACAATTCTTTGTATAAATAGAAACAAAAAAAGTAAAGCAATTAAATCATTCTATTGCAACGGGAAGATTTTAATTAAACAATTCATAATTTAAAGTATTTAAAAAAAATAGTCTTATGAAAGATTTTTCAAAAGACATGGAAAAACAGCTTCAAATGTTTAAATTTATCGTAAAAAATGCATGCCTACTAAAAATAATTTACATATTTAACTTACACAATATGTGTTTATTAAATTATCATTATAATTAGTTTTTTCTTTTATGTAAAGTCTTCACGTAAGACAAAAACATTAGAAAAAATCAACAGTTAATTGTTATTCATAACTTAATGATTTTTTTATTGCATTTAAATTGGTAAAACATTAAAATAGCCAATTTGTAAAGAAAAAAAATTATTATATATATATATATATATATATATATATATATATATATATATATATATATATATATATATATATATATATATATATATATATCCTTAAACTTCAAATTCCTACTTTTCAAGTTCAAATATAATTTGTGTTACTCTTCAATTTTAAAAACATACTTAAGCTGAGAAAGTCGATAGTAAGAAGGCTTGACAATAGAATATCTTGCAGTAAAGAATATTAGCATTTCTTTAGATATTTTATATAGAATTTCATAGTAAAACATTTGTGGCATCATATTATTCAAATCATATACTACACCACGTATATAAAAGTTCCACATTTGTACAGGAAATGAGCATCTCTCATCCTAAAATAAAAAATCTTACATTAGTAAAAGCAAAAATATCAAAAGTTTAAATGTGTGGGGTTTAAAACCTAACAAAACTTTTTCAAGAAAAAATTCTACAAAAATTTATTTACAAAAATTTTAATTAAATATCACATTTTTTTCTATATTTTCTTTTCTTAAGTTTTATTTAAAAAAATATTCTCCTCATACTTGGAGTACTGATTTATTTTTTTGACTTTTTTGTTTAATAGCTTATTTATTGCAATTTATTATTATTGCACATTTATTGCAATACCTCCTTATTTTACTTCTTACAGAATACAGAGATCAAACACCACAACATCCTTAGTAGTACCAAACTCATCTTGTTTCAGAGTTAATAAGTTGAAAGACAGACAATCCATGACAATAGTAGCCACCTCGGCCTAGGGGAGGTAAATGTAAAAAAATATATAAATGCTTGCTAACCTCTGCAAGTTCCCTGCTTCTTACCAATAACTTTGTTTAACTTTAAGATTGACAGAGGTTGGGGTTCTGGGGATATTTTGTTATTGACTATGGCTGAGGCCTTAATCATTTGATAACTTGGACACAATTCAATTAACCAATAAATTGTAAATATACACAATATGATATAAATATGTGTGTCTGCTTTAGAATTTTCTATAGGAAATAACTGTCTCTTTTATATATAATAGATAGTGACAAAGTGATAGCAACCATTACAAACTTTATTTAACTTTTTTTACTCACCCATTACCCTATCAAGCTTATTCCTCACTCCTATCAAATATCTCAATTTTTTTTTCAATCATACTTAGATTTAATCCAATATAACAAACTTTCTTCCTTTATATAAATTAAACAACTTTCTTTTAAATGAATAAACATTTCTGCTCTTTTATAAAAAAATAATTCAGCTATATTCAAAATTTTTATTTTTATTTTTAATTTATTTTTTATGTAACCAAGGCTGAGAGGGCCACTACAGTCAAGGAGGCTACTTTATCGTGATAACAATCCTCTCCAACTCTTTAAATTCGAAGTCCAAACCTTAAAAAAAAAGCCTGCTGCAGTGGAAATACAAATTGAGCACAGTACAACCAGGGTTGTGGTGGGGATCAAACTCGGAACTTCTTGTTTATGAAACAAGCACACTACCACCCACAAATTAAGTAATTAATGTGAAACCAAAAAAAAGTTACTTCACAAAACTTCCGTTCTTCATTCCAGTTGTTTGAATGAACATCATAAACAAGTGCTGATCTTAAAGTGAACAAGTGGTATGTACTTATCAAACTGATTAGTTCAGTCTTTAAGTTTTTAAACTTTTGAATCAGCAAATAGTAAACACCATGTCTAAATAAAAATAAAGAGAACTAAAACTAAATTAAAACTAAAAATAAATATAAAAATTTTTGTATTCTTGAAGTTAAAAAAAAAAGTCTGAACTTTTGAATTTATCAATAATAAATGTCAATTAAAAATAACTGTGAAAAATTTTTAAAACTTTTCAATACTTTTGTAAGTGGTGAAATTATCATTTAATTTTTCCTCATTTAATAAAATTATAAATTTTGAAAACAATAATATAACTTATATTTACAAATTATTTCCATAATTTATATATGAACCATAAACTTACCTTTTTTTAAACTCATTTTCTTCCCATTGTGTTAGTATACTTTCCAACAGAACACTGTCACATAAAATCATATTGAGAATATCAATGTTCTTTTTTTCTGATGTGTTGAAACTATCATAAACCTATAGAAAATTATTCAAAATAAAAAAATATAAAAAATAAATTGAAAAAATAAATAAATAAAAATATCTTCAACCTGCTTAAGATGATTATAATATTGATCAAAGATATCACTGATTGTTGTGTGAATGGTTTCTGATATATCTTTTATTTTTGTGAACACTAACATTTCAAATATCAAAGTGAGAAATTGGCTGCATTTCTAAATATTGAATTTTTAATTTTGCTTCTCTCAAGTTTTCTTTATATAATTTTAAACAAAAAATGACTTACAAAGCTAACTTTTTTTGGATAAGCTGGATTTATTAGTAATAATTCATCAGAAATATAAACCATTTTCAAAAAATCTGAATCTTGAAAAATTGCATTTGGCAAACATTTTAGATAAGATACAACAGAAGCATTCAAAGCAGGGTAGAACTCATTTAATTCTTTTTCCCATTGCAAATGCTCTCCAATATCTTCATATACCTCAAAAAGAAATTCGTTATTTTGCACTTTTTCATCATTTAAATGAACAACTATTGTTTTGATTTGTTCATGCCACTTTTGTAGAATTGTGATAGCTTTTGCAAACAATTTTAAATCTTTTATTGTAAAAGTATGAACTTTGTAGTCATTCGTATAATGATCATTAGAATAAAACACAGTAAACTCTCTTAATTTAGAGCATATATCTTTTGAATATACTGTTAACAGTCTGTTCATTGAAGAAATATCCAACTCATCTATAAAAACAGATTGAATTAACTTTGAATCTTCATTTAACATAATATGATGATGTTCCATAGCTCTTTCTAGGTTAGATAATGCTTTAACTGAATTATCATTGTTATCAAACTGATTTAATAAAAGTTGGTTCTCTCGCACTTTGCAATATAATGACATGGTTTCATTAAAAGAAAGCAAAACATTCAATAACTGAAAGAGATAGAATCGTCTTTTATTTAAAAAATCTACAAATTCAAATTGTGAGGAATTCATATATATATTGGTCATAGGTAATGAAGCTAGCATGTTAGTAAGCCCATTTCGCATTTTTATAAGTAACTTTGACCATAATAAACTCTGATCTGTTAACAAATCATTTTCAAGAGAATTTATAGATAGATAATTTAGATTTGTTATAAGGGATGAAGATGGTAAAACAATACAATTATGATAGCAAAAATCAACAAGAATTTTTACAATATGATCTTCAAAACCAACATTACGTTCAGCAGCTTGTATCTGAAAAATCAATAAAATCATTAAACTCATTTATGTATGTATGTATGTATGTATGTATGTATGTTGCATTTATTAGATAATTTAATAAATAATGATTTCAAGTCGCTGGCTTAACATGAATTGACACAAAATTAAACAACTCATGCAATAAAACATTTTTTTCACCTTGATTAAATTTTTCGAGCAACTTTCTGCAGTTATCACTCCTCTTGGAACCTTTCCATTATTAAAATCTCTTTTGCATTTTTGTAAACATAAAAAACATATGGTTTTGCAAGAATTCTCATGATTTTTGCTTTTGTTAGACATTTTAAAATGTTTTAATTTATTGAGAAAAGCCTTATTTTTAATTAGTTACAATAAATATTGCCTAATTTTTGACTAGTTAAGAATCACTTTTTTAATTCTTAAAATATTTAATTTCTTCTATTTTTTAATTCCTTGTTACTCATTTATCAACCCAACTAAATAACTACTTCCAAAATTGAAACTATCTACAGACCAACAACTGCATAAGCTTTGGTTTGTAAAACTTATTTTAGTACTTCCCTTTTTGGTAAAATTGTTTAGAAAAATGTTTAAGGAAAAAAATTCTCATTTGAAACTTGCTAATTTTATGTGTTATTTAGCTAAACCTTAAATACTGAATTTCTCCATTTGAAAAAAATTTTAAATATTGATATTTTGCCAAGTTAATCTACCTAATGTATTATTCCTCCGAAGAGTTTCTTTGAAACCACCGTAAGCATTATGTGTAATTTTTACAGACCAAGATATATATATATATTATATATATATATATATATATATATATATATATATATATATATATATATATATATATATATATATATATATATATATATATAAAGAGAAATTTAAAGCTGGTATTTACTTCTACTAAAATTCAACAGTTTTTTTTTCATAAAAATATATTATTCCCAGAAAATTAAAATCTAACATTGTTTATAAATTTAATTGTGCAAACTGTAATGTTTGTTACATAGGGCAAACTGTCAGACACATTTCTCAACGTATTGATGAACATTTAAGGAAAGATAAAAAATAACATATATTCCAACATAATAAATCCAACATTGATTGTTTTAATAAAGCAACTGCAGAATGTTTTACCATTCTAGATTCTGCCAATAGGGAAACTGAACTAGAAATTAAAAAAAAGTCTTTACATAAAATGGCAGAACCATTAGTTAAACGAACAAGTTAGGCACAGAGGTATTGAATTGTTCTTACCAAACTTATATTAACATCCTGTCTGTTATTGTACAATACCTTTTTTGTAATGAATGTTAACTTTAAATTTGATTGTATTTTTATTATTTCCTTTGTATTATACTTTTTATTTTAATTATGTATTATAAATAGTTTTTTTAACAGCAATTTTTAATGGATTTTAATTAATTTGTAACAAATATATTGAAAACTTTTAAATTGGTCATTTTAAATTGATGATGAACTTTGTAAGTTTGAAAAATGTATATATATATATATATATATATATATATATATATATATATATATATATATATATATATATATATATATATATATATATATATATAAACATATATAAACATATATATACATATATATACATATATATATATATATATATATATATATATATATATATATATATATATATATATATATATATATATATATATATATATATATATATATATATATATATATATGTATATATGCAATAATTACAATAGTGTATAATAAAAACATTTTTTTTTCTGATTTATTAAACACAGTCTACATTACTTAAAAATATATTAATGACTTTACTATGTTGTTCAGAAAACATTGCACAGCTAATGGATCAAATTCACAATGATTATTATAACTAGACGATTCAAGGTTCTTATGCTCAATTTCAAGTTCTGCCTCAATTTTTTCCATCCTATAATTAAAATTAAAAGAATTATTTAAAAACCAATTTTCATAACATTAAAAAGTAAAAATATAAATTTGCTGAAGATTTTTGATATAATTATGATATGATATAATATAATATGCAGTACTGAGGTCCTATGATATATGCAGTACTGAGGTCCTTTGATATGATATGCAGTACTGAGGTACTATGATATATACAGTACTGAGATCCTTTGATATGATAAGCAGTACTGAGGTCCTATCTATGATTTAGTCAAGTTCTATATCAATTTAAAAATATTTATAGAAAGAAAAACTTAATATAAAAACTTTATTACTAAATTGATTTAATCCATTCTTTACAAATAACTGTGGCATTCAAAGTAAATATTCATCTGTTGAATCTTAATTTCTGCAAACTTCATCAATTCTCTGTTTGTATAATTAATTTAATTAGCTGTTTTAGATATTAGTGCTGACTCTATTAACTTTTAATTTATCACATAGATTCCAATAATCACATGCTCGGCCTTGGCATAGATTTACATATCAATTGACCAATATATTTCCCACGAATTAATGAATATATTTGTCATGAATACAGGTTTGATTTTACTGTCTATTTTGCTATGAGTTTTCATTTAGCACTTTGTTAATCAACCACTTTTCTTTTTGTTTCAAATCACATCTAAATCACTCTGGCTTCAGCTGCCAAGTTATTTCTCACTGAAACTCTTCTTCAGCTTGACAACATTTCTGTCACAGCCTTACAAAAGTTTCTCCAAAACTTTTTTCAATACTCTCTAAATTATTTAATAAGTGTTTTACTGAAACCAGATGGAAATTAGAATATGTGGTTTCACTTTTAAAAAAAATTTGGAGATTGATCTCACCTTTTGTAACTATTTCCTATTGATTCTTCTTACCATTTAGCAAACTCTTGATTTTTGTATTAACAAACTTCAAATACCTCATCTTGATTCAAACAACTCTCAAACGATCAACACTATTATTCTAATGCTGAAATGTTAACTATTATAACAGAAGGCTTCATTATTCATAACTCATTGTTAAAATTCCCCATGATGGACAACACTTTTCTTTATTTCCATTAACTTTTGAGACACCACAAATTTTTGTCTATCCTTGTTCTTGTGTTGTTTCTTGTCTATAATATAAACTATATTAATGATCATCTTAATAACCTCTAAAGTGGTTCTATTTTCCACCTTTGTGCTATTACTTTTTGATCGCTTAAAATACATGATTTAAATGATTTTAAAATTTAAAAATTTACGAGAAGAAAAAATCAAATAAAGCCAAATAATAACTTACTTATTAGAAACTAAATTTAACTTTCCATCTACAACATCAAGTAATTTCTCTAAATCTTTACCACAAAAATTTTGTCCCACTTCAACTTTTTCAAGGAAGTTATCTATAAACTCACTAACTTCAGTATCCATTTATTAACTGTAGGTAATCACAAAAAGCCTGATATTTTAATTATAAGCAAATTTGTTTATATAAGAGTGAATCTGACTTCTTCATTATTAAAAAAAAATTTCTCTCTGATGTAAATAGAAAGTGCGGCCGGAAAAAAAATGCAAATAATATCGGAACCACCGGTTTCTTAATATAAATATATTTTATAGCTGAAAATAGTAAAAAAGAAATATAAATAAATAATATAACATTTTCATAAATAAAAAGCGTTAATGTACTTATTTTTTCGTAGCTATAAAGGTAAAATATTTGATGAGTCCCGAAATCTCAAGCATTCAAAAAATCTGCTTTTTACGTTAATTTTATAAATACTTCTAATTCAAGATGTGATAAGACCATAAGGACTTCTTGGAGCACCTGGGAGCTTAGGAGGCGTTGCGAATAAATTATTAGTGATATAGTATTTTATTTAAGTTTCATTTTTGATTTTATGGTCACTTCCGTTACCACATAAAGCTTGATCAACAATCATTAATACATTTTTTTTAATTACAACAGGAGTTACACAAGATTCGCAAAAAAAGACATTAACATTGTATTTAGCTAAAAAGTACTGTGAGCATTGTCACTCGATTACAAAAACAAGCAGGATGTTGCGCTTTTCCAGATGTCACTGAGACAGTAAATGATCAAATCCTAGCAACATGTCACTCCATAACCATATTTTAGCAATAAATTTCGAAAAAATTCGAAGATGACGGCAACATAATTATAACCGGTGACTTACAATTATTTCCACACCAAATGTATGATTTATTTGAAAGATCGAATTCAAAAAGAAATATTTATTCTGTGCACTTATCTGAATTTTTTTTAAAAAATCAATTAGAACTAGTAGATGTAACTAAAGATTCTAGCCCTACTTATACTTATCGACATCAGACACCACCGACGTGATATTGATCACGTCGCCGTACCAAAATGTACAAGTTTTTTTAATCTTAAATGCATTGTTCTTCCTGAGTGCTCAAGTAATTCGAGAGATCACCTACCACTATCAATATCAGTTGAAGTTAGAGGTACCAAAATGTACAAGTTTTCTAAATCTTAAATGCATTGTTCTTCCTGAGTGCTCAAGTAATTCGAGAAATCACCTACCACTATCAATATCAGTTGAAGTTAAAGGTAAGCGCACTAAATACAATACCATTGAAGTAGCAGAAAATACTAATATTCCTAGCTACGCTTGGAACAATTCTAACTTTATAAATTCATATAATAACCATTTAACCAATTGCTTTAACAATCTAAATTTTACTGATATTATGAACACAACCTTGTTCGAATCTATAAAATAATTGCTGGCAGCGCTCAAATAGCTTTTAAGGAAACTTTAAAAAATAAAAAGCGATGTTTGTATTTAAAATCTTGGTGGACACCTGAATTAAGTCGTTCTAAAACTATTCTTTCAATTCATTTAAAAAAATGGAGAGATTCTGGTTTTTTTAAAAGATTTAAACTCCGTTTCAATCGTTACCTAATGACTCGTAAAGGCTTTCGCGAAGCCGTCGAGTTGGCTTAAAAAATTAAAATTTGCGCACAGTATATTAAAATTGAAAAGTTATAAAAATATAAGGCCGAAGAACTATTGAAATGCTTTTAGATGTTTAAAAAAAGAAATAAGTTCAAGATTATTTACCATAAATAATAATAAATACAAAGAATTCATTACTTCAGAATTCGCGAACCACTTTGAAAGAGTACTGAATACTCCAAAAATAACACATCGTAATGAAAATCGGAGAATTCCCCCGTGTACAAATCATGTTGATGTTACAATAACTGAACTTCTTTATCTCAGCAGAATATTTGAAATACGCAAACTGTGATACTTTAACAAAATGGTTCATCAAATTTTTAATTATTCCATTAATTATGGATAGACACCAGTATCAATGTCGACGTCTGTTGTTGTACCCCTTGTTAAATCGTACAAAAAATCTTTAGATAGCCCGAGCAACTATCGTGGTATTAGCATTATACCAATTTTTACAAAAGTTCTAGAATACCTAACCGTCATTATATGACCGAATATCAGAGTTACTCACCCCCTATAATTTAGATTCAATGCCAACTGTTTAACGCAACATGCTGAATTTCTAATTAGCGAAACAATTAAACATTACAACAGCAACAATTCCCCTATGTACCTAAGCTCTTTAGATGCAGAAAAAACTTTTTATAGCTGTAACTGGGGTATCCTATTTGATAAAATATTATTTTGATAAAAAATTACCACTCTTTATAGTTAACGCTATCTCTTCGTTAAATAACAATAGTAGTGCAACAGTCTCATATCAAGGTTGTAAACCAAATTCTTTTATTCTAAAGCAAGGAGTAAGACAATGATCTATTCATTCACCTAACTTCTATAACATTTACACTGAAAATCTTCTTGAAACTATAAAAAATCAAGGTATCTATATACGGTAACTTTACTGATGTGGTAGTATATGCGGATGGCATCATACTTTTAAGATTTACCCTCTCTGGTCTCAAAAAGATTATAAAAACATGTAATATTTACAAATGTATTTAACTAAATGCCGAAAAAACTGGGTTTTTGATTTCAGGTGAAGCATAAATACAAACCAATACGATAACGATTTCTGGTAACAAATAAAATCTTCAGAACAAACTAATAATAAAAGACATCTGGGACTCACAAGGGATACTGAACATTCAACTTTTCCTTCACTCAGTTATACAAATGTTGATAAAAAAAACTCAAACTTTAGAACTGTTGTTCTCTTATTCAATCTGGAATCCTATTTCCTATGGTTTAGAGCTATGTGAAAATAATTCTGCTTTGATGAAAAAGCTAGATATAATTGAAAGAAGTGCGCTAAAATTGCTTTTAAATGTTGTGAAACAAAGTAAGAACTATACAAATTCGTTGCTTGAAAATGTGTTGCTCGACACTCTGCTTTAGAAACCTGCCTGCCCCCTCTGAAAAAAACCAAAGCCACCTAAAATATAGCCTCAGATTTACCTGAAATCTAATTTTCCTATTTTGAGAAATACATGGAAATGCGGAAATATTTTTTTTTTAACTTTTCTTACATTAAAATTCAATTATATGCCGTATATAAGGTGTTACAATTTAAAAAATTCCAATATCAGCATAAATAAAATAAGAAAAAGACTCACATATATAAATGTAAGCATATATACACTTACACATGTATAGATGCGCACATATATAAACTGCTAAATTAAACATAAGCTAGGGTCAAAAAGAAAATCACAAGATCTTGTCGTCAGAACCTTATAAAATACAAACAAGCAAAATAAAGACAATAAAATAAAGTAAAAATTAAAATAAAAAAATAATAAAATTCAAGTTAAATAACAATTTTCAAAATATTAGAAGTATCTGAGTATATTATCAAGTGAAAAAAAATAAATTTTTTTAGATTGAGCTTGAAAAGATTAAAGGAAGTTGGTTGATCGAAATTCCGCAGAACAATATTATTCCATAGGTGGGGTCAACAAGAAGCAATGAAAAATTGATTAAATTTTGTGTGACAAAAATTAATCTATATATATATTAATTTTTTTCACACAAAAATTAATATATATATAGAAAATACTATAAAAAGCGGTAGGGGATAAATTATTTCTCCATAATAATACAAAACATAAAACTTTAAAAACATTGAGTTCAAATAAATTCAATAATCTCATTTCAGTAAAAGTAGGTTTTCTATGTGTAAAACGATCATCATAGTTAATTATGCGGATCGCATGTTTTTGACGACGATAAAGAAGTTTTAACTAAAAGAGGAATAAAGTTGGCTTTAGCAATTTTTATTAACTTAGTTACGAGCTTTATATAGAATCCCAATGTTTTTTGAAATTTTATTGTTTTCTTTTTTTTAAGTAGCTTCTAAACCATTTTAAAATCTTTAATTCCATAATATTTAAGTTTTTGAAGTAAAATATAATGATCTATTTTGAAATAATGATCTATTTTGAAAAAACCGAAAGAACAGAGATCGAAAGCTTTTGATAGGTCAATAAAGATACCTAACATGTGCTGTTTTTTTCAAAAGATTTCGAGATTTCATGCACAAACTGGATTATTGCATGTTCTGTTGAGTTACCTTTTTTAAAGCCGAATCGTTTGTTATATAGTAAGTTATTTTTGTTGAAATGTTTGTAAATTCTTTTAGACATTATTCTTTCTAAAACTTTTGAAAATACCGAAAGAACAGAGATTGGACGATAGTTCCTAATATTTGATCTGTCACCCTGTCTGTCTGTTTAACTCTTTATTTTATAAAGATCATTGTAAAAAAGAACAGTTTTTATTTTTTTATTGTATATACAAAAACGGTGCTTGTTGACAAGATTTTACTGTCTTCTTTGTTTCTACGGACATATTTTTATTTTTTTCTTGTATATATATGTTGATTATTTATTGTTAAACAGCAAACAAAAAAAAAAAAAAAAAAAAAAAAATCCTCTTTAAAGATAGGAGTAACTTTAGCAACTTTCAATTGGTCTGGGAATATTCCTTGATTAATAGAAGCTTTAAAAACTTTAAAAAGAACATGTTTTAATATACCGAGTCTATAATTACATTTCCATTAATTTCATCTGCTCCTGGTGCTTTGTTTCTTTTCAAAGAATTCAAAGCTACATCAAATTACTCAAAAGATAATTCTGAGGTTAACTCATCAGAACAAATGCAATTATCCATAGGTACGAGGAAATCATTAAAGGAAGCTGTCGTATTTGGAATCTTATTTGATAGGGAAGGACCTATCCCAATAAAAAATTTAGTAAATTCATGGGATATGGCTCTTGGGTCATATAAACTTATGTTATCAACTTTTATAATCTGCGGTAGAAAACCTAAACGTGATTTTTGTTTTCCAGTAATTTCTTTCACAATTTGCCATGTGCGTTTCAAGTCGTTTTTACATTTATAATTAGTTCATTACACTATAATTAGTTCTGAGTAGTAATTTCTTTTTAGGCCTTTACGTATTTTTTCAAATAGATATTTGTAGTTTTTATATATTTTTTCACTAACAGGTGTTTTTGTTTTTAAATATTTAATATATAACTTCTGTTTAATTTTTGACAATTTTTTTAATCCCTACGCAATCCAGGGACTTTTTGAGCTTTTGTTTATTTTTATTATTTTTTCAACAATTGGAAAATTAGCGTCGTAAACAGAAAACAATGTTTTATAAAATGTTTCGTAGATGTTATTTGCATTGTCATTAAAATCGATACGATTCCAACGGAGTAAAGAGAGCTGATCTTTAAATAGGTCGAGATTTTTTTTGTTTGAAAATACGTTTTTTTACAACTATTGGGGTGTTAATATTTTTTTCTAAATTTGAGTTTAAAATCAGGAATATAGGAAAATGATCGGATATATCAGTTTTTATGAATATCTTTATTTAAAATGTCTGTTGTAATTATATTATCTATTAGGGTAGCCGTGTTTATTGTTACCCTAGTAGGGTGATTAATTAAAGATATAGATCCTGTTTCAAAAATTGTGTCATAAAAATTTTTAACTTTATGGTCATCTTTATAAAGAAAACAATTCGTATTAAAGTCCCCAATTACAAAACCTTTTTTTTTTTCTGCGTCACTTGTTTTCACGATACGTTGTAAAAACATGCTTAGGTTTTCGCTCGCGTTGTCTGGTGGTCGATAACAACAGCTTAGAACAATACTTTTTGTTTTTTCAAGTAAAAGTTCAATTATTAAAACTTCTTTATCGCCATCGGAGACGCTTAAATCATTTCTCATATTATCAATGATATATCAATGATATATTAAGAATAACTAGATGTCTAACTGCCGTAAATCGGCATAAGAAAAAGTGAAGCAAAAATCGGCCATTATGGGGGGGGGGGTCAAAATCTTAACGCTATTTTTTTTTTAATTTTATTTCGTCATTATTTCGTCATTTTACACATTTGACCATGTTATCTATAAATTTAAACAAATATATATAATTACAAGCTGACTGGGGCAAGTAGAAGTCAAAATGACTTATCATCAAGCCCCTTTGTGAAATACAAAAAAAAAAAAAATACATATAAATTTTACATTTTCCAATATTACATAAAATAGTGAAATTATTAAGTTTAAAAAAAAAAAAAAATTGGTTAGAAATTTTAGAAGGTTAAAGAAGAACTTAAAGTTAAAAAAAAGAACTTAAAGTTAAAAAAATAAGAAATTTAAGATAAAGTTAAAATATGAAATAACAAATAAAAAATTACAAATCTGTACATATTCGTATACATATTAAAGACAATAAACAAAAAAAAACAAAAAAATTTAATTCGCTTCATATGCATATACATATTCAATACAATATTAAAATTAAATAAAGTACATAAAAAATTAAAAATACAAAACTATTTCGATTTTTTTTTTCAAAAAAATGAGAGAATGTACGTAATGTTTAAATTTAGTAAGTGTTTTTTTATAGTTCTTTTAAATGTAGCAATAGATTTTATTTTTTTCATATTTTCGTCAAGAACCGAATTCCACAAGCGTGGTCCCCGGCATATAGTTGAGAAGTCAGATTTTTTGAGTGATGTTAGTGGGATGTAGTAATTACTCATTGAATGTCTTGTTTCATATTTATGATTAATTCGAGTGAAACTTTTAAAAGAATATTTTGGAATCATTTCATTTTGAAGTTTAAACATAAATAACAAGTTATGGTATATATTTAGTTTGTATACATTTAGAGCATTTATTTCCTTGAGTAACGGCTCGGCACTTTCGTATCTACTTGCGCCCAAAACTAATCTACTTGCTTGCTTTTGTTTAGTATAAATAATTTTTAGGAAAGATAAATGATTGTTTGCCCAGGCAATATTACAATAGTTAATATGACTATTTATAAATGAAAAGTATAAATTTTTTAAACATAAATTATTTAAAAGATGTTTTGTCTTGTACATAATCCCCAGGGTCTTTGAAACTTTGTTCTCGACTAGCTTTATTTGACTTTTCCAATTTAAATTCTCATCGAAAATTATTCCTAGTATTTTGATTGAAAAAACTCTTTTTATTTTAATATTGTTAATTGTTAGTTCAGGTAATTTGAGTGGAAGGTTCTCGGATTTAGATGACTTAGCAAACAAAATATATTTCGTTTTTTCAATATTTAATGAAAGTTTATTTGCTTCAAACCACTCATTAAGATATATTAATTCTGTGTTTACAATATAAAAAATATTTTTTAAATTTGAGTCAGAAAAGAAAACATTTGTGTCATCAGCAAAAATAATAAAATTAAGTATTTTTGAGGACAAATAAATATCATTAATATAAATTAAAAACAGCAGGGGTCCAAGTATTGATCCTTGGGGAACTCCGCAATTTATTGATTCAAATGGGGAACATGTTAAGTCATATGGTACTCCTTGTTTACGATTTTGTAAATAACATTGCAGCCACTTTAAATTGGAGTGAACTACTCCATAATTGTGTAGTTTATAAATTAGAATCTTGTGGTTGACAGTATCAAATGCTTTTGATAGATCTAGAAAAATTCCGAGTGTGTAACTGTCGTTATCAAAACCATTTAAAATTTGGTTGGCAAGATCAATTACTGCATGTTCCGTGGAATGGTTGTTGCGAAATCCAAACTGTTTATGATAAAGAATGTTGTTTTTTTCAAGATAATTGTACAGTCTGTTGTGCATAATACGCTCTATTATTTTGGAAAAACAAGAAAGTATGGAAATTGGTCTGTAGTTAGATTTTATTGAGTCATCACCGCCTTTGTATATCGGAATTATTTTTGCTAATTTTAGTTGGTCAGGAAAAATGCCGTTTTTTAGGGAAAGATTAAAAATTTTAAAAAGAGGTTTCTCTATAATATCTGAGACCGCTTTTACAACATCAGGGTTAACTTCATCCAGACCCGCACTTTTATTTGTTTTCAGCATACTAATTGCTAGTCGAAGTTCATCAATTAAAAGCTCCGACTCCTCCATGAAGGAATCAGATTTTTTCAAAAAAAATTTAAATGATTTTTTTCCCTCAGGAATTGCACCGGCAAGCTTTTTTCCTATATTTATAAAAAAGCTATTAAATGTTTCAGCAATTTCTTTATTAACAAAAGCATCTCCTCTATTATCATCTCTTTGCAATCTTTTTGGAAGATTATCACTTTTCACAATTCCCACTCCTGTTATTTCTTTAATTACATTCCATGTTTTCCTTGCATTTCCAAATGTTTTATTAAGTAACGAAGAGTAGTAATTTTTTTTGGATTGCTTTTTTAATTTTTCAAAAGAATTTTATATTTTTTGTATTTGATTTCATTTTTGTAGTTCTTTTTTTTTAAAAATTTTTGGTAAAGTTTTTGTTTTCTTTTTGACGACTTAATGAGTCCTCTCGTCATCCACGGACTTAACAAATTTTTAGAATTAACAATTTTTTTTATTTTTGGAAAGGCCTTTTCGTATTGTCTTGTAAACATGCGAATAAAAAAATTGTAGCCATCATTAACGTCATTGCAATCAGTTAAAAATTCCCAGTTTACTTCATGTAAGAGATCACGAAACGTGGCGATTGATTCATTATTTATTTTCCTTACGTATACCGTTTTTGTTTTTATTTTATTCTCAAGGGTTGCAGAATTTATTATCAGAAAAACTGGAAAGTGATCAGTTATATCTGTTTTAATAATACCACTTTGGATTTTAGTCCTTGTGTAATTATTAGTAATAATATTATCGATAATAGATGCAGTTGTTTAAGTCACACGTGTTGGCTTATTAATCATGGGAAAAACGCTGTATTGCAAAAGTGTATTTATAAAATTCACGACTTGGTTATTAGCTTTATTATTCAATAAATTCAAATTAAAATCACCTAATAAGTACACATTTTTTTTAATAAGCTTTGGTAGCAAATAGTTTAAGTGGTTTTCAAATTGATTGTAATTACCGTTTGGCGGTCTATATATTGCAGTTATAAATGTATTTTTATTTGTTTTATTAATTATTTCAATAGTTAATGACTCACAATTAGCGTCATTTACTTTGAGGTTTTCAACATGTTTAAAAACCAATGAGTTTTGGACGAAAATAGATACGCCCCCGCCATTGCCGTTTTCTCTCGGTTGATGAATAGGTTTATACCCTGATAATTGAAAGTTAGAATTTATTGCGTCTCGATGACACCAAGTTTCTGTCAGACAGATAATACTAAACTTGTTACTTATATTATTTAACATCAATTTTAAATTTTCAAAGTTTTTATTTATGCTTCTGATGTTTATATGTAATAATGAAAAATAAGATGATGAAGAATTAAGAACATGTTTAACATCGTCAACATTGTAATAAGTCGTATCTACTGAAATTTCGTCAAAAAAGTTCATGTTTTTATCATCGTCATTAATTCGGTTTAGTGCGTTTTTCATTTCTGATATGTCAAAAACATTAAAACTGTTGGCTTCCGTCATTTTAACAATAAAAACTAAGAATATTATTTAAGACATAAAAATATAATAAATAAATATACTTTAAGCATTCTTATGTGATTTTTTAAAATCTTTAACTACTAATTTATCATAAATAACAACAGAATATTTACCGTTGTTCCTGTGAGTTCGCATTTCTTCAAAGAGATTTTTCCGTACGGTTAGGGTATCCAAGGAGTAGTCCTCATTTATAAATATTCCTGTTCCTTTTAACTTTTTTGAATTCTTTAATATGCTAATTTTATCTTTATAGTTCAGGAGTTTTATCACGATTGATCTTGGTTTGCTTAGCCCAGTTTTTCCGGTTCTATGTGCCCTTTCAATAACTACGCCACTTACATTTAGATTGTTTTCAAAGATATTAAGAACTTTTTCTTCAGATACATTCCAACTTTCATTTTCACTTTCTGCTATTCCTTCGAGACGCAAATTATTTCTTCTCAGTCGATCTTCCAGTTGTCGCAGCTTATTTTTTTCTTCCGCATTAAATGCTACTTTTGTAACAATTTTTTCTTCAATTTTATTAATTTTTTCTTCCTGTGTATCTTGTGTAAAAGTGATACTGTTTTCAATATCTTTTTGAGTCTGTTCTAATTTTGAGAGTCTGTCATTTATTTTTCCCATTTCAAATTTCCTCAAATTACTTTCAGCTTGCAAAGCTTTGCACGTTTCTTTAATTTCTTTCAAAAGTCCATCGATTCTGTCATTTGCAATTTTTAAATTTCCACTTATAAGTTTAAGAATGTCTTTTTGTTGTTTCTTAAACATCTCAGAGAATATTTCACGAACTAATTTCACAGATATTTCTGTAGCTTCTGTATTTGATTGCATTTCGTTTTTATCAGTATTTTTATTTTTATCCATTTTATTATTTTTATCCATTAACAAGGTAAATACCAATACGTTTTTATTTAAGAATATTTATGCGAGTATATTTATGTATACATTTTTAAATAATTCCATACATATTTAAAGATTTTGACCCCCCCCCCCATAATGGCCGAAGCTTAAGATTGTTTAATTTAATGCAATCAATAAAAAATCGATACACAGATATCTGAAAAAGTTGATGTTATTTTGATTTTGATTTAAAATTTAATAATCATGTAAAATATGCATTGTTTTTGTTAAACATTTCAAAATCATACTTATTTCATGTTTTTTTGATTTTAAAATTTAAAGTTGTATGATTTTAAAATTTAACATTTAACTCAAATCTTAGATTTAGTTGGATTTTAATCTATAATCTATTAACGTTTTATGCACCTGTTAGTCATTAATTACCCTCTGCAGTAATGCTAGGAGGTATTATAACATAACTGCAAGGTAAACAGAGTTAAAACTTGTAATGAAACATTTTATAAAACTGTTTTGACTATTAACTAAGCTCTGTGTGACACAACTTAGAGGTTCCTTCTAGAAATGTTAGAATTTTATTTATGGTTAAGCACTTCTTCTTATCATAAAAATCATTATTACTTTTTTCTATAATTGATTTACCGTCAATAGTTAAATAAATTTAATTCAATGTTATGTTATAATCTAGTAAGATTTTCAACTACAAAAAAAGCTCCATAGGTATTCAGGTATATAAAGAATATCTTTCCTTTGAAAAGCGAGTCTTTCAATATAAACAATCAAGAAAAGTAATGAAATTTACAGTTAACAGTAAACAGTTAATGAAATTTAATTTAATATTTTTATTTATAATATTTTCATATATATATATATATATATATATATATATATATATATATATATATATATATATATATATATATATATATATATTTATATATATATATATATATATATATATATATATATATATATATTTATATATATATATATATATATATATATATATATATATATATATATATATATATATATATATATATTTATATACAGTACTTTTTTTCTAAAAAAAAGGTGCCGGAACTCACCTGTATTTTTCTTTATATTTCAAAAATGAGGCAGAAATTAGTAATTTAATTTATAAATAATTTTTATATGTATAGCTGTTGGTAGGCTCCCCCGTACATCATACCCATAAAGGCGGGAGCAAATATGAGAAACCGTTTTCCAATAAAAGAAGCTTTTTTTCAAATAATGACAGATGTTTTTTTTTGTATAGGGGGTGAGTGGGGCAGGGGTCAGTCACTGTATATAAAATGCAAACTTTACAAAGCTATAAACTTTTATAACAAATCCCATAGTTTTTGCAAATTTTCGTTGGACATATCCTCTCGTCTCCTTTCCTTGCTCTTAGTGTCTACTGCTGAATGCCCTCCGCTAAGTAACCACGAATCAACATACTTTGAAGGATCGAAGCTTGTTAGCGGTGGTCCCACTAATTTAATGAATAACAACGTTGAAACTGTTTTTGCCATTAATGAAGCCCTTGATGATGTGATGATCAGATTCATCTGTGAAAACCCTCGTTCGCATTCACTCGTTCGCATTCACTCGTTCGCATTCACTCGTTCGCATTTACTCGTTCGCATTCACTCGTTCGCATTCACTCGTTCGCATTCACTTGAGGAAATGGGAATAGTATGTAGAGCGTGTACCAAATGAACTAAATTTTCAGGATATGTTTTTTCTGCCAGGTATTCACGGAATCCACGAATCATTTCTCTTTCATTTAACAGTAGTCTTAACGACAGATTTCTGATTTCAGTTTCTCCAAATGTCACTTGGTTGTTTATGTTATCAGACCAATGATTTTGATCTAAGATGCGAGCCATCTGAGCTAATTCAACATCTTTGTCAGCAAGCAACCTTTTTTCAATTGACTCTTTTAGTTTTATATAACAGGCGTTAGGGTTAATAGCTGAATTGTTTTTGGAATTTTTATTGTGAAGTAAAACTCCATGAAATCGGAGATTCTGTGCTGAAACTAAAACAAATTTGTAATAGGGACTACCGTTATTTCTTCTTTCTTCGAATACTTGAACAAGAGCTTTAATTTTTTGATTTGCTTTGTATAGATCAATATTGCGCTCTTGTAGGTCTTAACTCAATTCTGATAATTCTTGGAGAGCATCACACATTAATCCTAGATCCATTAAAAACTATGTTGATGTAATTTTTTTTTTAAACCTGCATAAGTGGATTTTTCGTTTTTGTCCCTTGTAGGATCAAACATTTCCTCAAAATGTTTCACAAGCGCTTCGTAATTTTCCCATACTGCAAAAACTGAACGGAAACTAGATGACACTCAACGTGTATTTAAAATTCGACCAATTTTCAGCAGCTGAGTATTAAGTAATTCTGCGCATGAACGTAACTCTCTGCTATTTTTTTCGCAAGCATGATACACGAAGTAAAGCTTATCAAGAAATGATTTGAATCTGTTAATACTTGAGATCTCCCTAATAGTATTGCCTACTGATAGTTCCAGTTTATGATTAGCACAATGCCAAACTATAACAAAAGGAAACTTTTCAGTGAATAATTTAAAAACGCCACTTTTGCATCCTAACATCACTGCTGCGCCATCACATGCTACAGAAACTAAATAATTTTTCAAATATTCATCTTTCATCCCATAAGAATAAAGACATTCAAGTAAAGCAACAAATAGTCCTTTAGCCGTAACACTTTCAAGCTCCACTAAATCCAAAAATAAATTGATTGATGAATTCATTCCGCTGCCTTTTACACAGAACCGAATGTACACTATCAGTGTTGATTTTGGGCTTATAGTGGTTGATTCATCAATAATTATCGAAATCTTACTCTTTGACTTTATGACTTCTGCAATAATTCCTCATTTTGTTACCTATATGATTGACAATATTAATGCATGCGTTTGTAGAATGAAGAATACGACCCATTTCAACTCCATTAATTTTTGAAGATCAATTTCCATTTCAAAATTATTAAAAGACTGATTTCCTTTAGCAACTTTATATGCAGTTCGAAAAATGTTTGCTGTTACAATTTTCTTACACGTTAAAGATTTTAAAATATTGTTTGACAGAGTCTCTTTTTTAGCTTCTTCTACCATCTTTAATGCAGCTTGATGTCCTACAGATATTTGGGATCAAATATTTTCTTACGTAACGAACTTAACTGTTGCTTTCTATTTTCACCATAATAAGAAACTTCATTATTGAACCATTCTTTAGATATTTTCATTCCCATCTTAGCTTCTACGCCAAGTGTTTTCACTTTTTGGCAGGTAGTGCAACCGAGCTTTTTTTGTCGAAAATAAAGCCACTCGTTTTTGGAACAAAACTCTGTTTTTTGCTCTAAAGTCCAGCAACTTGGCCAGCTATATTTGGTGTCATTGTCTGCAGAAGGTAAATCTGACGTTGTAATTTTGATTTCTTCTGTTTCTTTTGCATTTAATTTGATTTTTTTCTGAACAGGGGAATCCACCGAGAAGAAACTGGTAATTTTTTTCATAATTAGCTTTGCGTTATTTTGTTTAATTGGTATTTTAATATCAGTATTTAAATATATAAACTAGGTTATAACTTTGAATTTAAAACGCTAATAACAGGAAATTCATTAACGATACAATAAAAGTTACTGTTGCAAATACTGTTGTAAAGTTTTTGTTTTAAAAATAGATCTTTTTTAAGTTGCGTGAGGTGTTGTGAGATCGATATTCGGACAAACACTGCACAGAAACAATAGAATTTCTTATAAGATTTCTTAAAAACGCGAATGGTTGTGAGATTAATAATTGTTAATCTCACAACCATACGCGTTTTCAAAAAATTCTTTGTTTTTCCGATTATAATCGGAAAAACAAAGAACTTGGCGTCATAAAAACGAACGCAATTAAGAAAAGATGAAAATAAATTAAATTCTTCGCGAGCAAATTTTGAAAAGCAGCGCTGTAATGTTTTCCAATCTGCAGAGAATGTTTAATATTTAAAAATGAACTATTTACATTATATAATAATACGAGGAAAAAAATGTTTATATAAAGCAAAAAAATTATATATATCAAAAAAAAGGTGCCGTTGTCATGAAATAAATTAACCCCTCTATTTCGAAATAGATTAACTCCCCTTGAAATAAATTAACCCCTGTCGGCGAAACAAATTAACTCCCCATAATATTTTAACTCCCTTGGAACAACTTATACGAATTACAAAAAAAGTTTTAACTTGATGTTTTCAAAATGTGTTGTTTTTAAATCTGTTAATTAGTTATTGATATGGATATAAATTACATTTATAATTTAAATTTCTACTATTATAATATCATATATTAATAGTGGCAATATATATATATATATATATATATATATATATATATATATATATATATATATATATATATATATATATATATATATATATATATATATATATATATATAGATATATAGATATATATATATATATATATATATATATATATATATATATATATATATATATATATATATATATATATATATATATATATATATATATATATATATGTAAATTATGTTAGTGTATTTTACAAATAGAGTGCTCAATGTTCTTAAAGAACAGAACAATAATAAATTAGTAAAAAACACTTATCTAACTTTTATCTTCGACTTGAAGTTTCACCATATATATATATATATATATATATATATATATATATATATATATATATATATATATATATATATATATATATATATACATATAAATATATATATATATATATATATACATATATACATACATATATATATATATATATATATATATATATATATATATATATATATATATATATATATATATATATATATATATATATATATATATATATATATATATATATAGGGGAAGTGGGGGCACAACAGCTCCTGTAACGTTTAGAATAATGGAGTATGAAAATAAAACGGCGTGCGTTTTTTTAACAGTGTATTTCGATAAACACATCATTAAGCTCTAAATTGCTGCAATTAAGAAAAAAATAAAACGGTTTTTGAAAATGTTATATCACAAAAATTAGACTTGACAAAAAAAAACGGTTGTGCCCCTATAGAGAGGCACAACCGCACCCTAATATATAAATATATATATATATATATATATATATATATATATATATATATATATATATATATATATATATATATATATATATATATATTAACTGCCGCTCACGGAAGTTAGGACAAAAAATATTTTTTCAAAAGAACAATATTAAAAAGTAATTACGTTATAAAATTATTCACTTATATTAGTAAAAATTATGTTTATATAAAAATAAATCAAGTTAAATAAAATTTGTATCAAAAAAATTCTAAATTAAGTTATTTTAATGTAAATATATTAAAATAACTAACATTTAAAATAACATAAATTGTGCTCACAAGTAAAAGTCTTATCATTTTAAATAAATAAACAGAGAACGCAGAAACATATTAAAGGTCACGTATGAACCTGTATTTTACATTATCAACTCAAATCTTTTAAGTTTGTCATTTAACAAGTATTTCTATTGTTTACTGTGTTTTTGCAGATATTTTGTGTATTTTGTGTTAGTGTTTTAAAAATTTCAAGTGCAGAAGTTCAAAGGTAAAATTAATAATTAATTTTTTTAGTGTAAATTCAAAATATTGAAAAAAATATGCCTAAAGGTAAGCCAATAAGTGTTGAAAAAAGGACAGCAATACTCACTTTGCTTCAAGAAGGCTATACAGTTAGAAAAATAGCTGAAAAATTGAATCTGAGTAAATCAACAGTTAGCTATACGATTCATCCATATTGAGAATCTGGAAGTTTGGAAGACAGAAATCGTCCAGGTCCTTCTCGCATAACAACAAAAACTGATGACCGACGTATAAAAATCATCAGTAAGCGTAATCGAATGTTAACTGCTCCACAAATAACAGCTATTTTCAACTGTAATCGAGAAAAAAAAGTTTCTGTCAGTACAATCAAACGAATATTGCAAAAAGCTAATTTGCATGGTCGTGTTGCTATCCGAAAACCATATCTACGAAAAGTTAATCGAAAGAAGAGATTCCGTTGGGCACAGCTCCACAAAAATCGGACGATGGATGAATGGAAACAAGTACTCTGGACCGATGAGTCAAAATTTGAAGTTTTCGGAAATAAGCGAAGAGTTTACGCTAGAAGATCTGCTGAAGAAAAAATACTAACTCTATGTCTGGTTCCAACAGTAAAACATGGTGAAGCCTCTGTGATAGTTTGGGGTTGTTTCTCTCTAGATAGAGTGGGATATTTGCATAAAATCGATGGTATAATGAGAGCAGAACATTATAGAGATATCCTGGAAACGAGTGCAATCCCTTCGGGACTTCGATTAATCGGATATAATATTATTCTGATGCATGATAATGACCCTAAACATACTGCATTATTATGTAGAAATTATTTAGAATCAAAAAAAGCTGAAAATGTATTACGTGTAATGACCTGGCCTCCCCAAAGCCCAGACCTAAACCCCATTAAGTTACTATGGGATGAACTAGATAGAAAAATTAGAACTGTATGTCCAACATCAAAATCTCATTTATGGAACATTATAGAACAGGAATGGAATAATATTCAAAAAAAAACAATCAGAAAACTAATTGAAAGAATGCCGAGAATAGTTAAAGCAGTTATTAAATCAAAGGGTGGCTTTTGTGACGAAAAAAAAATTTAATTATTATAATGGTTTTTGTACATTTGTACTTCATAAAACTGACTAATAATATATTTTATATTGAAAATGTATAAAAAAATATAATTTTTATTAATATAAATTAAAAATTCTGTAACGTAATTATATATTAATTTTGCTTTTTCGAAAAAATATCCTCTGTCCTAACTTCCGTGAGCGGCAGTGTATATGCTGTGGTGGTTCGGAGTTCGACTCCCACCACGTCCCTGGAAGTACCGCGCTCAACATAGTTTCTCCGCGCAGCAGCCTTGCTCGGCAAGGTTCGTGTTTCGGAGTTAAAAGAGTTGAGAGAGAGTTGTACCACGAATAATAACTAAAAAAAACAATAAAAAAAACGCGAAAAAACACTAAAAATGAGCAGCCTCCTCGACTGTAGTGGCTCCCCTCGGGCCTTGGGGAGGTGAATAATCTAAATATATATATATATATATATATATATATATATATATATATATATATATATATATATATATATATATATATATATATATATATATATATATATATATATATATATATATATATATATTTCCAACTTTAATTAGTGGCTTGTTAGAAGCGAAGATGTTTAAAAAAAAATATCTATATATATCTATATATATCTATATATATCTATATATATCTATATATATATATATATATATATATATATATATATATATATATATATATATATATATATATACATTTATATATATATATATATATATATATATATATATATATATATATATATATATATATATATATATATATATATATATATATATATATATATAGGGAAGTGGGGTCATAACAGCCCCCGTAAGGTTTAGATTAATGAAATATGAAAATAAAAAAGACCTGTGTTTTTTTATTAGTGTATTTCAACAAACAACAACAACAAAAAAAAGCTTTTAATATTAGCAAATTTAGAAAGAATTGCAACAGTTTTTGAAAATGTTATTAAACAAAAATCACAAAAATTGCTGGGGGTATACTTTTCGTGGTACAATTTCTGCAGGTGTATCATTTTTTGTTTCTACAGTCTTGTCAACTGTTTGAGCGTTTTTTCTTTTTTTAATTTTTATAACCATCTTTTTTGCCAGTTCCGCTTTACATGGTGAACTGGTGAGTATAGCTGTTTTGCCCTTTTGGCATTGTTTGCGAGTTTGCTGAGTTTTCTCATTCGAAATACTCACAATTTCTGCAGGTGAAGCAATTGTGAAAGAAGCCATAGTTGACGAAGACGAAGTTTCTGATTCAGAGGAAGATGTCAGGGATAATTCTTGCAGTGAAATAGTTTGTGTTTGAGACTTGGTAGTTAGATTTGGTATTGCTGAATCCATGATTAAGTGGACTTATTCCAGTCTTTCTAAAACAATTTACAGCCGTCAACATGTTAGCAGATTTCATATAAGCTATTTCAAATAGTTCTGGAATGTGATATTCGATCACAACTCTAGGATAATGTGTAAGCAGCCAAATACAAACTTCGCTTGAATAGTTGCTACTAAATCGTGCCATGAAGGAGACATCTAGTGGCTGCAGATGGTGTGAACAATGTGGTGGAAAACAAATAACAGTAACACAATTTTCACGTGCTTTCATTATGAACTCCATATTTTTTGTATGTGTTGCATGAACATCTAATAATAGCAGTACAGGCCTTTTTTTGGATGGCATTACAAAGGACAGAAAATGGTCAAACCACTTCAAAAATATATTTGTTTGCATCCAACAACTAGGGTGATATGATGCAATAGTACCCGGAGGAGCTTTTTCGATAATATTAACATTCTTGGGAGCTCTAACATGGGGGAAAATAATCAGGGGGCACGTATATACCAGAGGCACTCATACACATTTCGATTGTTATGATTTTCCCTTGTTCAGCTGATGTTAGAGTTCCAACTTGTTTTTTACCCATCTTCGCAATTACTTTTGACACTTTTTTTGGTAGTGAAGAAATTCCTGTCTCGTTAACATTATATAAATTATTTGGAGTTATGTTATTTTCATCTATGCTTTTAGTCAATAGTTCAAAAATTTTATTCACAACAGGTTGGTTAAATCCCATTGGTCTAGCTCCAGAAGTTCCCTCTAGCATACGCACAGAAAAACCAGGATTGCATTTTAAAATGCTTTCTGCCCACTGGTAGCCTGCCATTCCTGTTTTTTTGTTAAAGCTATGTGACATCTTGTTCTTTTCAGCTAGCTGAAATGCCAATTCTCTCAAATCTTGTAAAAATTGTAACTGGAAACAAGCAACTCTCAGGAAAAATTAGGTGTTTAGCTATCTCTTACTCATGCTTAAGGTTAAAAACTGATTTAAAATTCCCAAGTTTTTTTACTGCACAACTACTTAGTTCTACACACCCTTGCTGAAGTCTTTTTATTCTAGTCTCGAAGTGTCGTTGTTGGGATACAAAACATTAACGATGCCTTCTTATACCCCATTTCCTTCTTTATTACTTATTCAATAGCTGCTTTCATTGAATTTTCTTCCCAGGATTGTCGATGAGTTAGACATTTGTATTTTCTAACCATATTAGGTAACTGTATGCAAAAATTCCAAAAGTTATATCCAAAAGGATAATCATTTAAAAAAAGAGCTTTCTTATATGATTTTGAAAAAAGATTTTTAGAGTTCAGCATATCAAATAATTTGTCAATGATCCTTACAAAATTTATAGTTCCTTCAGCATGCTTAAAATTTGGATGTTTGGAAAACATCAGAAATTCAATTGCATCTGCAACTGAACTTCTAAGTGTTTGTGCAGCAAATTTAACATTCATTTTGTGATACTGGAATTAAATATGTTTTATTGAGATTTTATTTGCAAATTTCAATCCTTCTTCTTCTTGTATTTCATATAAAGCTTTTATATAACTCCATTTAATGTATTTTCCATCACAATCCTTAAGTCCTCTAAATCACATAACGCATTTCTAGCTAATTTTAGCATATGACTTGGGTCAGGGATTACATACAAGTAGTGATTACAGCCTTCAAAAGTAAATCTTCCATTAAATTTTTCTAGTCTTTTCCCAAATGTACATCCTAGTGATGCAACAAAATTAAAGTTAACATTACACCATCAAATGTAATGCTACGTACATTAATTTTTTTATTAGAAGAAATTGTTAATGCTTTTTTAATAAGACTTGAAAGGTTTTCAGCCGTTATTTTACTACACAGTATATAGCCAATAGGTGTTTTCCAATGACCTCGTAATCCTACCAACATAAATACCGATGCTTCTGTAGCTGGTGTATCTGGTTCTATTGCAACAATATCTTTTCCATAATCTGTAAAGCCAATGAATCGACCTGTCTTTTTATTGTTTAGAACTGATGTTTTGATTGGCATTGCATCTATAATTAATGCGCAATCTTTATAATTAATGTCAGTCTCTGCTTTTATACTAATATAACTTAAAACATCTTCAAAAAAACCAGTTTCACAATCTACAGAATAAGTCCAGTTGGCTAAAGAGCTTGAAGCAGGTAAATGGAGTATAGGCAGTAGAAAATTGTATGCTTTAGGTGAGTAAAAATGCAGAGTTATTGCAAATTTTTAAATTTCATCAGTATACCTATGCCTTTTTGGAAGTGAGGTATTGTTTTTGAACTGATTTTTTATAATATCAAAAGTCAATCCACTAAAGTTTTTACAAAGAACATTAGCAGCATCTTCAGGAACAATTTTTTTTTTGCTTAGATTTTTTAGCATAACCTTTATTGAACTTTTTTTTTCTTTTTGTCGCAACTTTTGTTTAAAAATTTTAATTTTTGCTTTTAATTTTGCTTTAGTTGGACTTGCATTTATCAATAATGCACTTTTGGAAATAATAGTATCATCACTAATAATTTTGTTACTACTTTTGATAATATTAAAGCTACTATTTATATCCACCTGGCAACCAATACTCTCTGTTGTTTTTAAAATAACACTATTAATATAAATTTCGTTACTATTAGCAGCAACATTATTGTTATCACTTATATCCGAATGGAAATCGATGTGATGGTGAATGCCTGTTTCTGAAACTTTTTTAATGAGTCTCTTTTTATTTGTTTGTGGCGATATAGAACTAAACTTTCTTTTGACTTTTGGTTTTGAATCAATAATAATAGATGGCACAGAAAAAGGTTTTAATTTAGACTTGTTATTAAAATCAGGTATACTGTAATCTGAAGGTAAATAGTGATCACTACATATGCGGCTGTATTCAGACTGAGTACAGTCTGTAACAAAATTGTTAATGATGATACTATTATTTCCAAAAGTGCATTATTGATAAATGCAAGTCCAACTAAAGCAAAATTAAAAGCAAAAATTAAAATTCTTAAACAAAAGTTGCGACAAAAAGAAAAAAAAAAATTCACCGAGTCTCAGTAGGAATAAATGTTTCACATTTTATAGCAACAATCCACTTTTTACAGAGTTTTATGAAATGCTCTGTTGCCGTTTTTCATTGCTCTATTTGTGCAACCAGCTGCAGCACAAGAATTTATAAATTTTGAATATTAAATATTGAATATTATTTGATCCAAACGGTTGTGTCTAGATCATATCCCACTCGCAACGACTATTTTTATTTTACATTTTAAAAAGCAAGAGAGATAAAAATTAAAATAGCAAGCCAGATAAAAGCAATATTCAATCTTTATAAGTTACTGTTAGCGAAAAAATTCACCTTTGAGAACTTCGATTATAGAAATGGATAAAAAAACTTTTTTTTTAAAAAAGATTTTTTAGTTTTATAGTTAATAACCCAAGTATAAACCCAGCAAGCACAACCATACGGGACCCACACGGGAACGATCTGGGATGTCAAACGGGAACCGTACGGGATTTGGCCGCGGGATCTACACGGGAACCATTTGGGCAGAATAAAAAAAAACGAAAAACTGACATACATAAGTATATACTTATGTAAAAAAAAGGACATACATAAGTATATACTTATGTATGTCCTTGTGTTTTAAATTTTTCCATTACAACTTATATAAATAATAACTTTGCCACAATTTAAATGGTCATTTAAATTATTAAGAATGAACCAAACATTAAAATATCAATACTTATTTATAATGATTGTTTATAATTTACATTATTTTAGAGTTTGTTAACAAACTCTAAAAAATATAAATTATAAACAATAAAAATCATAAATAAATCAAAAAAAAAAAAATCTATAAATTAAATCTATTTTAAACACATCCGGGAGAAATCTGGGGTCAATTTGGGCTAAAGAAAAAAGCAGCCGAAAAGTTGTGCTTGCTGGGAAACTTTTTATATTTATATTTTGAAATATTAAAGTTTTTTAAATAATTAGTTAAAATATCTAATCGACAAATATTACCGAAGATGTTATAGAAATAAATAAAAAGAGTCTTTCTTAAATAGAAAGTCTTTTGTGTATTTGTGTCTTTAACAAAATGTGCTCCTTTTGAGTACATGCTTTTTCAAAAATTTTTAGAATATTACCGTTATTATTGTTATTTAGCCTTGGCGAGTGAGTGAGAAAAAACACCCCTGCGTCGCGAAAGGGTTTAATTCTTCTATTCAAAAAAATGTTAAAGTACCTACAGTAACTTTGATAATGGAGCTGACTTTGATAATTTTGCTTTTTAATTACACAAGTATTGGCCTGAAAAGATAATTGTAAAATAACCATCTGTTAGGATTTTTTTTTTCTGGTACATAATTGTTTTACTATAATGATTGTGAAGTGATTATAACTCGTGCAGATGTGTTTGGGTTAACTTGACTAAAACAACAAAACAACGATTTTTATAAATTGCACATACGTATAATTCCGTATAATATTCAATTATTATACGGAATTATACGTATAATAATTGAATATTATACGTATATTAAATTGATTATTTTGTAAAAATAGTGCAAAGGGGAGAAGGCTATTGCCCTAGCACACACTAGTCCTTAAACCCGACTTTTTTACAACAACTAACTCGATTATCTTCCATACAATGTGTTCTGAAATGACAAATAAAGTGCATGTTTGTCTAAAAAAAAAGTTTTTGTAGGCAAACATGCAAATCCAAAAAAGTAAATTTCTGCAGAAATTAGGGAGAATTTAAAATTGTAAAATATTTAGTTTATACTTCAATCCATTTTTTTTAACAGTGGAAACTGACTCATTAAACTTAGACAAAAGCAATCAATTAGATGTGCCCGCATTTTATTTAGGTCATAATTTGAATTCACTGGATTTTTTTCAAAAAGAATATCAGTTGCATATGCTATAAACCACAATCTGAATCATTTTCTTTATGTTGTGTAGGCTGGACTAAAATACGTAGCGTGGATTCACTGCAGTTCACAACATGACAAATTTGTTTAATTGCAGTATGGTGCAGAAGATTACACGATAAGGAGTTTAATATTACTGGAAGTTTCAGCCGAAAATAGTAAAATATTAATGGTTGTTGTTATAGATAATTTGGTCGACTTTAGTTTTTACGTTTTTAACAAAGGACCTAATCCAGTATCTTCCAAGCCTTCCGCATAAAGAAATTGTTTGTGTTGCAAAAGTTGAGCATGGTTTATTTCACTACAGGTCAACCAATCACCTGTTTGTATTATTTTTTCCATGCTGGAGTCGAAATTTGAATTAAATCGATAAAACTTAGATTCTGAACTCCCTTGTTTTATTTGAGTAATTGTCACATCTTTCTCTTCAGTTTCTACCTGAATTTTGGCCCGTTGTGTTTCTTCTTCGCAAAGTTCAAATGTAATATCCTTTTGATCAGAGGTGTCAGTATTAAGCTCTAGATTTGCTCTGTAACATTGCTTCATCGTGTCCGCTGTCTTTCCAAACTTTCCACCAAATGGATGTTTCCTTTTTCTGGTGAATAAAGTTTCAGAATACAAATTACTTTTTGATTTCAAAATAATTTTCGATGTTAAAGTGGTTTTCGATTTCAATTTTTTTATAGTAGAGTTTCTTTTTATTAGCCCTGTTGGTTGACTGACATTTTGTATTACTAAAGTTGTAATGGTATCTAGGTCTGTGTTCATATGATTCAAAACTTTTTCATCTTTCACAAGATATGTTAAATCCATTAGTCTTTTTAATTCAGAGCGGGAGTCAACTTGATGACATTTTGAAATCGACATGCGTGTTTTAAAGTCGTTCGGTATTGCTTTTCAATTAGTTTCTTACCCTTTTCAATAGTATCAAAATTGTTGATTGGTAGTTCAAAACTATTGTTGTATTCAGAAATATTATTTATTGATTCGTCTATATGTTGTTCGTTTTTGTTTTCTGCTAGATTTTCATTCCATTGAGTGTCTTTCTTAATTGCGTGAGCAAAAATTCCAGGATCCAGAACAGACCAATTATGATTAAGAAACTTGGTAGTAAGATTTTCAAATGTAGACATTCCAAATTTAAAAACGGCAAAAAATTGTTTACAAATAACTCTATGTCGACGATAATCTGAGCATGAACAGAAACAAAATTTATCTTCATTACCTATGCACACAATAAATTTTTTATAGTCATTAGTTTTAAAATTCACAGGAAATGAGAGGGGGTTGATACATTCGTGCGAGCTGGTTCTTAGAACTTTAGCAGCTCATCAATGGCTATTCTAGTTGTGTATATAACATTTTTTTCAATGTACCACAATAAACTAAATATAAAATAACTTAACATTAAGAACAAAAAAAACAAAAATATAAAAAATATAATGTTTAGTATCAAAAAAGTA
Organism: Hydra vulgaris; assembly: GCF_038396675.1. Classification (NCBI taxonomy): domain Eukaryota; kingdom Metazoa; phylum Cnidaria; class Hydrozoa; order Anthoathecata; family Hydridae; genus Hydra; species Hydra vulgaris. Next base: position 31,968,302 of record NC_088922.1, read on the forward strand.
AAGACATATTCTTGTAAAGACATATCCTTGTAAAAACATATCTTTGTAAAAAAAACACCTTGTTATATTTTGATAGTTTAATAATATACGCAAACTTACCATTTTAGAAGTTTTCCTTTACAGAATTCCCAGGATGAGAAAGAAATAAGAGCAGTTAAGTTCCTATTATGAAGAGAAAAAAAGTTTTAAAATCAATTCTGATAACATCGTCTATGTTGAAGAAGCAACTTGAAATCAATCATTGTGTGATTCTTGGTATCGCGTACGAGTAGGCCGAATAATTGGTTCTACTTTGTATCAAGTTTATCATGCTAGAGTTGAAACACCACCTAAATCATTAATTTTAAATATTTGTTCTTAAAAGAATATAATAATAAAAAGTCCTCCGATAGTTTGGGGGCGAGAAAATGAAAAAAATGCATTGACTTTATATGCACAAATTTATTCAGACTACAATAAATCTCATAAATCTGTGCCACTTTCTGAGATTGCTGTCCATCAAAATTTGAAAGTTGAAAAATTAGGACTTTGTATAGACTATGAAAAACCATGGTATGCAGCCTGATGCTTCTGTTTATTGCACTTGTTGTGGGGATGGTGTTTTGGAAATTAAATGTCCTTATATTTTAAAAGATAAATCTTTGAAGGAAGAAATAATGAAAGATGTTTTTTATGTTGGTGTAAATACAGATGGGAAATATTTTTTACAAAAACAGCACAAATATTTTTTCCAGGTTCAGCTTGAAATGAGAGTTACTGGAGTTAGTTATTGTGATTTTATGGTATGGACACAGTGAGTTTATAGTTTTACGTATTGAACCTGACAGCAGTTTTATCGAATCTGTGTTAAATAAATGTGATATTTTTTGGAATATGTTTATTTTGAGAGAATTAGTAACAACCGGATGTTTCTCAAAGAGTTCTCTTTCACCTAAAATTTTTAAACAAGTTGTATTTATTGAAATTTACTTAGTGTATAAAACAAAAAGTTTGAGAAATGCTGTTTACCAGTAATAAAGTGTGCTGAACAAACATAAACATTCGAAGATTTAGGAGACCACAGTTTGCTCGACGAAGTGCTATCTGCAGCACGATTTATCGCATTTAACCATTTTCTTCTAACCGTTTCATTCTTAGGAATGCGATAAAATTTAAGTTCTTTGTTTTTTTTACAATTATTTGTGCAACCTACAACACAACAACTCCTTGGCATCTTTTTGTCATAAAAAACAGTTGTAACGCTATTTGATAATTATGTTTGTTTTCCCTCCATTCAAGATGGTTAATTTATTTCGCAATTTGGCGTGACGTCACGCGGATTAGATGGATACATATGTATATAAATATATATATATATATATATATATATATATATATATATATATATATATATATATATTTATTATATATAATTATGAGCCTAATTTATACATAATAAAAATTATGAGCATAAATTTACCTTTTAGAAATATTACATCCATGAATGACTAAAGTAACCCAATGTGAATGTAATAAACTAAATGAAAAAAAGACAACGTAAATATGCACTTGAAATAACAAATCAAATTATGCACGTGTGTTGTTGCGGCAAAAAATTTAAATATTGTTCGGCAAAATACTCCATATAAAAATAATCGTTGCGAGTGGAATATGATCTAGACACAACCGATCCAAACAACCGTGATTTCCTATTTTTTTAAATTGCATAATGGCCGATTTTTGCTTCAAAAAATACGCGGAAGTTAGACTAGATCTAGTTATTTTTAATATATCATTTCATATTATAAAAGATATTTTGATGAACATAAATTAGAAGTCCTCAACCCCGTTTATTCCTTTTTTTTTCTTGTGAGATTATTTTAAAATGAGGAATATTAAAATCATTGTCAAAATCGTTTAATGTAACCCATGTTTCAGTTAAACAAATGATATTAAAGAGATTTTTTGTTTCTTCTAAAAAATCTAAAAGTTTTTCAAAACTCCGATTTAAACTACTTATATTGAGGTGGAGAATTCTAATTTGATTTGAACTTTTTTTATTTGTGTTCTGAAAAGAAAAACTTCAAATTCTTTCGGATAAAAATAAGCACAATCCGTAAATCCGCAAAAAAAAATTATTATCTGGGTCTATGTTTTCATCAGAGGAAAAGCGGTTTACTTCGAAAAAATTAAAAGTAATGGATTCAAAATCATTTAATTAAGCCGTGGTTGTTAAAATTAGGTTACGTAAGCTTTCTTTTTAAGAATGAGTAATTCGATTATTTGTTAGGAGCGTTTTTAAAAATATTATTTTTAAAAGAAATGATTTTATCGTATCGAACCGAAACATTCTCACTGTTTTCAAAAAAGTTGGTAACCCAAGAAACCAACTTTTTTTTGACCCTGTGAATTTAAATAACCAATTTTTGGAATATATAAATGGCCTTGACTAAAAAAATATTTTAAAGACACCAAACTTTTTTTTGCCTCGATTACTCTATTTTATCGCTAAAACGAGACAAAAAAATACAATATTTCAAAACACGATTCATAAGTGTTTTGAGTTTGGCCGTGAACGCATTTGTTCAATTATTTATCTTCTGATAAACTTACAAAGATTGGTTTTAAAAGGCAATGAATGGACATTGGTAAACTTATGGTGTTTTTGAATGTTTTTGTCTTGTTAGTCTTATCTAACTGCCATTTACACTATGAAGTGTCATCGCGTGGACACATTCCATGCCGCTGGTTCTCATCGGTAAAGCAGTACAGTGAAACAACATTGAGCCGATTGCTTTTTTTATAGCATAGACATTGTCTAAGTTGTTTCTTATAGCTTTTCCATAATAGGTTTGCATAGAGTTAATTGTTTTTTCAGTCAACTTCCCATTTCTTTATATGGGATTCTTTGTACCTTTATGTGATTTCATAAGGTTTCTAAGACTAGTACCTAAGCGTTTCTGAACATGCCCAATACATTTCAATTTGAGAGGTGTTATACCAAAGTCTTTATAGGGGTTTGCTGCTATGACTTCTTTAAAAGACAAAGAATCTCCATCTCCTAAGTATTCTCTGTAAATTAAGTTGTTCTTTTCCACAGAACGTTCGAAGATTTTAACAGCACCAGCTTCCTCCATAGCTTCAGATGACTTAACTTGATTAATATTGCATACATGTTCTGCTTCCCATCTTTCATAACCCTTATTGTTTCTCCCACATAAGGCAACCCTTACAATATTTGGAAAAAGTTTGTACATGTACGACTTTATCTTCGATGATATCAGTAACAAATCCATTAGAGATGAATGGCTTCTTTTCTGCCAGGCTCCGTCTATTTTTATACGTTGTTGTGTCTGACCATCGGAAGAATCTTGAAGATCGTCTGCAGCTTTTTTCATGCTTTTTAAAGCTGCATCATTATATGCATTATATATCTCATTTGAATTTAGGTTATCAAAAGCGTTTTTGGCTAAACCATACATGTTCATGCATTGAGTAAATGTGTTTAAACTTGAATGACCTCAACCAGTGTCTCGAAAAGAAATCACCACTCTTGCATTTGCTTTAAATATATTTCTTCCAATGGTATTACTGCTATTCTTTACACATTCTTTAGATGAGTAAACAGTAAGACTACAAGATCTACATTTGAACTCGAGATTATGTGAAAATCCCATTCTTTTTTGTGTGTTATCAAATAGCTCAATGGTTAGTATATGACATTTTGGACGAGCTATTTCCAAAAAAATATTTTTGAGAACAGAAAAGTTAACAAGGATATTATAGTCATACATATCACGACACTCCAAATGAATCTGAATACCCATATATAATTTTTTTGCACTAGAACACATGCTTATTGTATTTAAACTGTTTGTTTTGGCAGAAAGATCAATTTTTTCCTGTTTCCTAAACCGATTGGGAGGAGCCTTTCTTTTAACTTTTCTTGCATTAGTTTGCTTATTTCCATTGGTCATTGCTATATATTTATGTCTAAAAGAGTTAGAAGTAATAAAAAATACAAATAAGTCATTACACCTCAATATACATTCATAAAAATCTAATAAATAATATATTTTACGTTGCTTAAAGCGTAAGATATTCATTCAACCGATGACTTTAAGTTTATTAAAAACCATAAAACCTAAGAAACGTTACAAGACATTACGTTCGATACGGAGTTGAGGATTATCTGAGGAGATAAACCCAAGATATTTGACATTTCAATTGAAGTTACAAATGAAGAAAAACGTGAAAAACAACAATGCGAAAAAAAACATTATATACCACTATATAGAAATGAGAAAAAAAACTTTATATAAACTGAACATATATGATCTATATACCATTTTAAAGAGGATAAAATTATGCTCATGAAAAAGGTTTTTTTTTTTTTAAAAAAAATAAAAATCAAGATTTATTTCTTGGATAACCACCTTAAACGTCCTTCTTTCACTTCCGCAAACAATTTTCTTCTGATTGCAACCGTTTCGCGAGAAAAATCTTCATTTACATAAACGTTTGTTCTTCTGAGACGAGTTGCGATGTGCACGTTCAATTTCAATGCCCTTTAAACCCAGTTTTCGTAGAAAAAATGAATGAACCTTTTCTTCGGTTGCCTCCCAAGATTTGACTTCGTCTTCTCATATTCCATCAATTCTTAAATTACCTCTTACGGATTTTTTCGTTTAAAAATTCATTATTAATTCTTTCTTTCTCTAATTGTTTGTTATCGATTTTGTTAAATAAATGTTTGATGTTATTTTTAATCTTTTTATCAATTACGTGTTCGTTGAAGTTTCGTTACGTGTTCGTTGAAGTTTAAACTTTCTTTTATTTCTTCAAGCTTCTTTTTCAATTTTTTTTGATTTTATTTGCATTTGTAATGATATTTGTCTCAAGTTTATCCATTCTTTCGATGAGTATTTTTGTGTTTGCACTAACAATAGCAATTACAGTTTTTTCTTGGTTTTGAAATATAACTTCAATTTCCTTTTTAAAATCATCCAGCATTTCTTTCATAATTTTTTTTATTTGTTAGAGTGTTACCGCCATACTTAAAATTGATAAGATCTTTTCAGTTAGTGGATTCGTAGGTTTTTTAAATGTTTCTACATTATCTTTAAAATTATTTGACTTTATTTATTCACAAACTTTTATTTACCGGGTAAAATACGGAAATAAAGAGCAGAAAATTTCTCCCATTTCCACCACTGCCCCAGCCTAAACCTTCTGTCAATATAACAGCGTTCTTTTGTGAGTTCTCCTTAAGTCAGTAAATGTATGTACTGAAGCCCGCAAGTCTTTTACTTCCGACTTTTTTTCTTGCACCGTTGAAAATTCCTCATTTTCATAAATAACCGCAATAGAATGCAAAATACTTTAAAAAAAGCATTAAGTTTTGCACCAATTAACATTAAATATAAAATTATTTTGATTTTTGATACTAAAATTGGCTTTTTCCCTGTGGTATCATCTTAAGTAAACTGAGATATCATTGGTTTGTATTAATTGAAATAGATTTGCGGTTGATGCGGTTGTGCAACCACATTAAAAATTCGACCAATCTTTTTATGTCTTATATATAATAATCAACAAATTAATTTAATTTACTGACTTAATTTGTTTTAAAACTGTATGAAACTCTTTATTACTTCTTCAACTTTTATCATTATTAAACAAAAATATTTAATAAAAATAATAATTTTAAAATCAAATTATTGATTTGATTTTAAAATTTTATTGATTTAATCTTAAAATTTTAGTAATAATAAAACTCAAAACTTTCAGTTTAAAGGAACTCACGTCAGATCACTCTGTCTATGTCTTGCAGATGTTAAAGAAACAGTTAAGCAAAGGTGATTTTAAAAGTCTACTTTTGCTAAAACCTTTAAAGAATATATGGAAAAAAGAAAAACCTTGATGAGTAATTTATTTTTTTGTGCAGTGGTCTTTTCAGATTTCTGCTACCAATGCTTTCTTTACGAAGAACAGCAAATACTATTTTTGATTAATTTTTTAGATTAAAATTTTTTTTTAACTTCTAAAAAAATATGAAAATTAATATACTAATATTTTTGGCTTTGTTTACTTTGATTAAAATTTTAAAATGTGAAACTTCAGTAAAAGTAACTGAGATTGGTAAGATGGTTTTAAATGTTTTCAAATTTGGCAAAAAAAAAATGTTTTATTTATTCTCTATTCCAATTTCAAATTAAAAATTTCAATTCCAAAACCCTATCTCTGGGCAGGTTTTGCGACATCAGTTAGGAAGGAGGCGTGAACTTCCAATTAAATGTTCATCCGCGGTGCTCTGTGATTAGACCGTAAGGACTTCTTGAGGCACATAAATAAAAATTAAAAAAAAATTCAATAAGTTGATGAAGATGCTCTGTGATAAGACCGTAAGGACTTCAGGGAGCACCTCATTTTTTTTTCAAACTATTTTTAGGTGCCCCAAGAAGTCTTTACAATCTTATCACAGAGCACCGTGGAAGACCATTTGAAAGGAAGTTCATACCTCTTTACCGATTTTATAAAGCTTGTCGAGAGGTGACGTTATACTATGTATCTCTAGCTTCTGTGTCAAGAGCGCTAACCCCTGCGTGACCGGCTCCTCAAAAAGTGTAGAATCACACACACACACACACACACACACACACACACACACACACACACACACACACACACACACACGCACGCACACACAAATATAATTAACTTATTAATCACTCACACAAAAAAATAACTTTGGTTGGTGCAAAAGCACTCAAATTCTCACACGTTTGAGTTTTTAAATTATAAGCAATTGACGGAATCTTTTGTACCGACAGTACGAATGAAGAAGCGAAAAACTCCCAAAATGAAAATCCTTAAAAGAATGGAAAGAGCAAAAAAATCTAGCAATATATTTAAGAGTCTATCCAAAATAAGGGAATAGAATAAAATGAAATTCAAAAATACAGTTTAAATCTGACAAACTTGCTCATAACCTGCCGAGTAATTGGTAAGCTTTAGAGGAAATAAAACTTTCTTCTTCTATTATCAAAGCAGCACGCAAAATCACTACAACACTTCCACTTACTGGATATTTTTTGTTATTTTTTTTTTGTTATTAAGGTACTCACAGAATACTTATCGGTCTTATTACAGAGCACCACGAATGAGCATTTGATTAGGAAGTTCTTTCTCCGCTAATAAACGCGTCTCCTTTGTAACCTCCTGGATCCAGTCAGGTATGGAAACTTTGTATACCTTTTCATCAGTTTCAAGAAAAACTTCATTTTACTCTATAATTTTCACTTTCTTGAGCAGCTGCTATATCTAATGGTAATTTTTTAAAATATTTTTCTAAAGAACAACCCTCTTGGGAATAAACGTCAATTTTTAATTGTAAGATATTAATGCAAAAAAGGTAAGTCTAACTATTACCTCTCTCAAGGATAAGACAGAACTTTTAGCATAGAACTTTTCTTCTTATTCAAATATTGAATTTATGGCCATACTATTCCTGTCATTCCAGTTAAACCGATTTAATTTTTGTCAGACAAAAATTAAATCGGTTTAACTTTAAACCGATTTAATTTTTAAATTTTAAATCACTCTGGCTTCCGTTGCTAAAGTCTCAATTAAGCTCTTTTACAGCTTGTGATCTAGACAACATTCTTGTCATCGTCTTACAAACAAGCTCTCCAGAACTTTCTTCAAATCTCTCAAAATTATTTAGTGCTTAACTGAACCTTAAACTTATTTTAGCGTTTAACTGAATCTTGTATTTCTGCTGGAAAATGGCATCTGTTCCAATTTTTAACAACTCTGGAGTACATTCTGACCCCTCCAACTATCGTCCAATCAGTCTTTTCTCTATCATTAGCAAGGTCTTTAGGCCTTTGATCAACAAATTTCTTACATCCAATTTTGAGTCAAATAACTTTCTTTCAGACAACCAATACGGTTTTCGATTATCTTGTTCAATGGCTGACTCGCTAACTGCTGTGACTAAACAATTCTACAATATATTATATAAAGCCAGTGAGTCAAGGGTTATTGTTTTTGACACAATTAAATCTTTCGATAAAGTTTGGCATGCTAGTCTTCTCTATATCTTTGGCTCATTTGGTATATCTGGGAAAGTTTTTGAGATTATCAAATCATTTCTTTCTAACCTCATTTTAAAATCATCATCGAGGGCCAACATTCTTCTTCATTTCCAGTAAGTTCTGGGGTTCTATTTTCCACTCTTCTTCATTTCCAGTAAGTTCTGGGGTTCTATTTTCCAATGTTCTTCATTTCCTGTAGGTTCTGGGGTTCTTTTCAAGGTTTTATCCTTGGTTCTGTTTTGATTCTCATCTAAATTAATGATCTTACTAACAACCTTGCATATAAAGTGGCTCTATTTGCTGACAACTCAACTTTATACTGCTGTTTTGAGGAAAAGTATTATCTTTTTGATCGTTTAGAGAAGCGGGATCAGATTCTAATGATTCTCTTTCTCTTTTAGACTTTTAGATTAAATAGAACCTTGGCTGCTATGAGATATTAGTTTGAGTGAAGTCAACTTTTCTTTATTCAATGCTAAAGTGTAAAATTTAAACATACACCATTATACTAACAAAAACGTGAAAAATGTTTTAGTTAAAGAAGTTACTGCATCACGCTGTACGCTCAAAAGATAACATTGAAAAAAATTTAGCAACATAATAAAAAAGCTCGAGGTAACAAAAGTTCGGGTTAAACGGTTTTTTTCTTACCGCGAATTAACTTTATTTTTAAAAATTTGTCTTCTGCGAAATTGTCATTACTAAAATAATAAGTCCATAATAAACCGTAAAATGTCTATGTCAACTATAATAAGCCAATTTATCTGAAAAAACTATGAAGTCCTTGTGCTTGTTATTTATATTTTTTGACTGCACCTTAACTAAATATTTGTTAGGTGAAAAAAATGAAATCAACATTTTAAAAAAAGAACTCAAAGTTTTGCAAGAAGCTGGACGTCAATTAAAAACTAAGAAGAACATCGAAGATGCTCATTCGTTATTGTTTAGTAAATATGTTACATTGCTAAATCGTCCTTATGCTTCTGATACAAAAAAATGGAAGAAAAGACTAAATATATTTAAGGTAAATATATATTTACTCTATGTAAATAGATCTAAAGCTTGATTAGATGATATTAACTCTATTCTATTTGACATATTCTAAATCATCAAGTTTCTTTGTAGACAGTTTATATAAATCTTCAAATTTGTTGAAAGGACTCTTGTTCAAAATTTTCTTTTTCTCTTTTTCTCTTTTTTCCATTTTTTAACATTTGCATTTGGTTTTTTGAACTCTCTGATCTTATTGTATATTTATTTATAAGTCAATTTATCTTCATTTATTTTAGGTACGTGGACTGATTTTTTTAAAATTGATTAAATACTAATATGATATTTATCATTAAAAAGTTCTCAAATACAGTATTTTAAGGGTGAAAAAATTATGAAAATCAGACAATTCTATAAAAAGTTATGACGTTTTTAGTAGCAAGTTTTCAATATATGGATTTCTTGATAAAACTGTCAAAAAAAATTTTTTTTTTACATAAATTGTTATAAATTTGTCAATTCTTATACAAATATCTATAATTTGGTATCAAAAAATGTTTTTTTTAATGAAATTTGTAATATTTATGTATAACAAGTTGTTATTATTTTACTCCACATCACTAGCCAATATTACAGGTTTATCTTAAAGTTGGGTGTTGGGTTGTGGGAAAAGTTTAACACACCCTATCAAAATTTCATTCTTGGGTAATTCCACATCAAATCAGTCCATTGAACCATGTGTCTTCTTTTTGTGTTATATTTTGACACATTATTCTTATTTATAAAAAAATACTGTATGCAAAATTTCAGCTAAAAATGTTGAGTAACCACTCAAGATACTGCAGTTTTAATATTGACCTGGTTTCCCAAAATGACCCGGTTTTGATAAGATTCTGAAAAAATTTCTTAAAAAAATAAGAAATAAAAATGACAAAAATATGAAAATAAACATATATAATGTTTTTATGATGCTGAATTCGATAAATGTACTTAAAATGCTGACATATTAAAGAAACATACTCAAAAGTTAATAAAACAACTAGTTTCTATAAACCAACTTTGGGGCCCATTATCTAAAAACACCCTGCCAAATTTTTTTTTTTGCTAATAATATTTTCAGCTGCTTAAAATCTTACTAGGCACCAAAAATCTAACTGGAAAAAAAACTGAAACATATAGAACATTAACTTCAAAGATATATCACTTTTTCAAGAAATCCCCAAAAAATATTTGTAATTAAAATAGAAATAAGTTAATCGTAATTTAAAAAGTTACTTAAATATACAAGATTTTCAAAGGTATTGAAGATTTGAGTTATTTTGACTGTATTTGTAATAGTTCACAATATTATTGCCATTTTACTTGTACTTCTTCTATTTCAGCATTTCTCCAAGATGTATAAATTGATGAAAGCTACAAATACCAGGTAGAGTTGTTACGCCAGTAGATCTTTCTTTTTGCTCTTCACGTTGCAATTGTAGACTTACAATCTCTTTATGCAAATGAAGTTAACAACCTTGATTTTCTTAATACAAAATTCATACATAGCATCTGATGTGAGAATTTGGATTCTGTATGATCGTTTTAAACTTTCTTGCCCTGTTAACCATTTTACAGCACCACTAATCCAATTGCTAGTAAGCGACCAGGACACCGGCTAAAAAAAAGAGACTTAATCCAATAAATTTGCCAGGACCGCCAAACCCAGCTCTGGCAAATTTATTGGATTTAGCAGGGATTGATAGCCGGGTCTAGAAAAAAATTTATAATTCTTAATATATTATAATTTTATGCTTATATTTACTACTTATTAAATATGGGCATACATTTATATATTTTTAAACTACAATTTACTTTCAACAAGATTGCAAGCAACCACTATTAAGTTATGAGTTACTTTAAAATAGAAAACAAGTTAAAATACTAGGAAACGTATAACTGAAGACTTAAAAAGCTGTAAGTTGTATAAAAAAGATAAACATTAAGATAGGTAAGAGTTATAAGGTTTTTTTTGATGTTCAAGCAAAAAAACTAGATTAATAAAAGTTTTTATAGCATGAAGGGACAGGATATAGCAAAAGGATGCAACTTCTTGAAAAAAAAACCAAACAAAAATGAGTTTTGGTTTATCATTATAGAGATGATAGCTCGTTTGAGCTTAGACCATGATTGTATTTGTAGAAAAAAGAAAGAAATGCAACCTTACAACAATGGGAGAGTGACTCAAGTTTGGCAGATAAAACAGGTCTAATTACATTTACAATGTGCTTTTAGACTTGGTCTGAGAGTAAGAGAGTTGTTATTCATCAATATAGGAATGCCAACAATATTGCAATATTTTTTGCAGCTAATAAATGAGTTTTGTAGTCTAACAAAAATTGTGGACTTTAAATCCAGACTTAAAATCCAAAAGCCACTGCAAGCCTTAGGCTGTTACAGAAGAGAGATCAGATTAAAAATCTGCTGCTTGTTCTAAGCAATCAAAAAGTGAAGACTTTTTGTCAAGAGAAGAGTACTAAGTCGTCAGTAAATAGTGCCACTTTAGATTTCATGAAGATTGTTATTGTAGAAAAAAAACAATACGAGAGCAAAGGTAAAACCTTTGCTACCCTTAAAGTTACTTGAAATAAAGAAGAGGGTAAGCCTTCAAGAATTACTTTGCTACTGCAGCTAAAAAGAAATAATTTAACAACCTCAAAATCTTTATATAAAGAAACTAATAACAGAGTAAAAACTAATTGTAGGATAGTTGAAGAGGTCAAAGTGTTTTCTAGAGTTTTGAAAAATTGGAACCACTTATTTACCACTTTTTAAAAGTTTAGCAATAATTGAAGAGAGTTCTAGAGAACACTTTTTTAAGACTATGATGGAAATCTATTCTGGAGCACAAACTGTAGAAGTGTTTAATTGAGAATTAACTTTAGCATTAGAATTGGATGTTTAACAATGGTAAGTTTGTTTAACTGTTAGGAAGAGTATGGCCATTATATTAAAGAGTCAAATTAGAGAAAGATTTCTTTGCAAATAACTCTGCTTTATTCTAGGGAGAAGTAAAAAGATCAGACCCATGAATTAAAGATTAAATGTTAGATTTACTTTAGTTAATGACACTATTGAACACTAACCAAAAGTCTCTAGAACCTAACATCTGAGATAAGGTACAAGGTTTAGTAAACTGAGAATAACAGAGCTTAACATCAGGCAGAACTTTTTTAAATTGGCTTTTTGCAATAATTAAAGGAAATTTGTTCTTAAGAGAGATGTTTTTGTAAAAAAGATTAAAAAAATCATAAATGTTTAATAAAGCAACTGCTCAAGATGGTGAAAACTGTGGAGTAGAATGAGGTTTGACTTTAAATTGAAGAGAAGTAATAAAAGCTTCCAAACTTATATTCCAGAAGGAATAAAAGCTTCCAAGATGCATACATATTATGAATATAAACATATATGTTTGCTATTTATTTAGATGCTGGTATTCAATATCCTTTCATTGTTATATAAATGTTAGTATTTATATGAATTTGTATTTGCCGAATTAGAAAATAATCATATGGATGTGTGGTGTGACTCAAGCAAGACAAAAAAAGAAGGCATAATCTTAGACAGATTTGAAAAAACATTGTATCGAACAACGTTTGGTAGAAAAGAATAAAGTAATTTAGGTATCACATGTAAAGAGGCAGCAGCTTCAGTAGAAAATGGTAGTGGTAGAAGTAAAAAAACTCGAAGAGAGTGCCTTACATATTGTATGAATGAGCTTTAGTTAAGAAAAAAAAATGCTCTAGATTGTTTATATTAAAGAAACGGCATAAAACTGTACCGTCCTGCGCAACCATCAGTGAATAAAAATATTTTTTGGACAGATTGGAAAATTTTGTTTATAATATTGGTATGATTAGTTATAATATTTTGTACACATATGTTACACGTGTAATGTCATCTGATATAAAATAGTAAGAAATATGTTTCAATACACCTTTATTCAACAGTATATCACTAATGAATGTAAAGAACATTGTTGGGGTTCCAATAATAGCTCTGTATTTCATCTTAGACTACAAAAGCATAATTTTCAGCAAAGTCGCCAATAATGATAATGTTTGATTGATCCATATTTTATTTTAGTTAGTTAAGGTACTATGGTTGAGAGTGAGCAATAAAAGAATGAGCTTGTAGCTTTTCAAAGCAAGATACTAATAGTTCAACAAACGTTGGAACATCTGCTGTTTAACTTAATAGTGTTGCACGATCAGTAGTTTGCCATTGCTTTTAGTGTCTCTCAAAATCATCTTTGTATTCTACAAAATTCTCATGCAAATATTTAGTGAGGGGTTCTTTACCAGGACAATTATCACGCTGTGCAAGCATGCAGTTTTTTTTTTCTACTGAGTAAACAATTTTTGAAAGTAAATTCTTATACTTTAGTGCAATATTTAAGGCATCTACTAGCAATATGGTATTTTGGTGATAAGAACAAACACAAACTGAATGTGTAACGCTTGCACCTGGCAAAATGCACCACTTTGGTCTAAGTGAAGCAAATTTTGAGTAACTTATTTGTATTTCTGGATTTTTTTCTTTGTATAATACATATAGTTCCTTTAAATTACACAAAAGCAATTTTTTTTGTTTATAGACCTTCTTTTAAATGCTAACATAATCTTTTTTTCCACAATTTAACAGAATCTTTTATTTCTTTGTGTTTGACTTTACCTTTATACAACGGAGAGATTTTTCTTTGCTTGTTATTCTGTAACTGCAAAGTTATTTTGTACTTCTAATATCGACCAACTTGGGAGTGCCAGTGTTAGAAGTTGAATTTTGAACATAGACTTTTTTCTTTTTTGATAAACTCATGACGTCACGCTCGACTTAGAATAGTCAGTATCATACCATTCGTGACAGAGTTTTCTGATAACAATCCTTTCAGACATTACATCATCTAAATTTTTAAGTTGCTTTTCCAGATAAGTGTTTGTATAAATTCTTCATTTCACTGATAGTTAACACACACAGCTCGTGTTCTAACTTCCGTTTTTGTTTTTCATCCATTTTTTGGCTTTTAAATGTCTGTCTCTTAGATATCTCTACTCAAAGTGTATTATGTTCTAGTCTTGTTCTAATTCTTTTTTTTGTCCCATGTAAATTGACCACCTAACTACTTTTTCTCTATGCAATTTTATGCAATAGATTATCTAGATCTATAGTCCTATTCTTTTTGGATCTTAATTTGCTTGATATATAACAAAGTATTGCATTTGGGCATCTTCCTTTGTTATCACTAAACATGCAGAGTCATTTTGATAAGTTGGTCATCAATGAAACATAAAGTTGTAATTGGTTTTAAAATATTTGGGAACAGTTTTTTCCTAAAAAAATCTGTACTTCTGCAAAATAAAACAAAATGCAACAGGATTAGATTTGCAATTAGTAATTGTTTTTAAAACATCTTTTATTACCTGGATACCAATGACATGATCAAAACTTGCATCCTCAGCTGATACATGAAATTTTGTCATCCATGGTCCATTGAAGTTTTCCAAATAGTGTAAATCTTTATAATGTTGCATAAAAATAAAACAAGTAAATAATGTGAAGGGGGTTTCTTCGATATCTTAGAATAATACAGCGTTTTTATTACATCTTTAAATCTCATCTTGTTCACAACTAAAACAGTTTTGACTGCCATACAATCATTTTCAAATAATTCGCAGTGTTCCAATTCTAAACACTTTAAGGCTTCATGACATAAAATAGCATTGTCTAGACAGTGCAAATGACAGTTTAGCTTGTTCAGATTCTTGCCCCAGGTATCACATATTTTGGTAATGGTAAAATGGTTTACTGACGCTCTGTCAGACATTGTGTTGGATATATTTGAGATTATTGAACTACAACATTCATTGTAGGGAAGCAAGTAAAAATCTCAATACGTAAGAGCTAAATGATCAACTGCACTACATATATGGCTTTTATAACCAATTGCTGTTCCACCCGGTAATTTGTCTAGAGCAATGACCTGACAGTTGTTTATAGATGTAACGTGAACGGTGTTAATATGAACACCCTCTTGTGTTGTTGCATTGAGTCTATGGGTAAGATAAGAATTACAGACAGCCCATTCTGCTGATTGCAGTTCCGCTATAGTTCCAAGTTCACGAGTCATTTGCTCAACAGTATAAGGATGAAGAATATCAGTAAATTTAACGCCTAAATATTGCCCAATTTTTTGATTTAGGAATCCGATATTACTTTTCGGAACATAAGCTAATAACATGCTATAAATTATCATCCTTATTTGTAAAGGGTAGGTCTTTTTATCTTCTGACAAATTAGCATTTGGTATTTTCCCCTTTTTCATCTGGTTCATATCATTTTTTAATTGAGCAATAAACTTTTATTTGCCTTCATGTCAGTATTATGTTTTACTTTTATTTGCATTAAATTTTTCTTTTACTTTTAATGTCTTTGTTTTTGCTTTAAGGTTGCCAATTATCCTTTTGTAATGATTTGATTTCATTTGTTGTTTTAGTTCTAACTTCTGCTTTTAAAGCTGAGATGTTTTCTTTTCTTTTGATATTTTGCCTGAGTACTTTTAACTTATATGACATGCTATTTAATTTCGGTTTTACTTGTGCTATTTTTTCCCAGTGATCTTTGGTTGAGCTTACTAACTGAGAAGATAAGTATGATAACTTTTTGAGGATTTTTTTTTTCATAGGGGTGAGTTCTTCTCATGCATGCTTTCTTGTTTCATTTTTTGTAGTATTTAAAGAAGAGAAAGGTTTGCTATTAAAGAAAGGTAAAATAGCAATTTGTTTATTGGTTGATAAAACAGAATACTCAGAAACAGGAATTGATGAATTACATTGATTAAGGTACATTGACTATGTCATTGAGATACTTTTTGAATGGTTCACAAAGGGTTTATTACAAAATTCAGTGAACTTTGAATAACTTCATACATAGTTGCTAACCCATTTTTTTGAAACATTAAGAACATTATCGAGTTGATATTTATTAGTGCTTAAGTTAAATATCTCATTGACTTGTTTAGGAGTTTTAACAATTGACTCACTATTAGTAAGAAATAAAAAGATTACATGTCAATTTTTATTCAGAATGTGTTTATTTTGTCATGCAAAGTGAAGTTAACAGCTAAATAATTCTTCACTGCACCACGAAACACACCACTTTTGTTTTTCGGACCCTTTTCTTAAAAAATTTCTTTAAAAAGTATGTAAAAACAGTTCATAAAATATAATTTAATTTAGGAAAAGTGAATCGATGAAATATTGTAAATGGTTAACAATTGTTAACATTATAATCAGTCGTGGACAGAAAAGGCGTGCGATCACACTCTATTCCTCTATACACATTTATTTATATTTTGCAACAACTTAACCACTGCTTGTTAGGTTTTTGAAAATGTTTTAAAAATACACTAAATAAAGTATAAGGTAATAAAACGAGAAATTGCTTTTAAAGATTGTATACCATAAAAGACATTTATTTAAATTATCGAAAGATATTATATTGTTAAAAAGTGAATATTTTACGATGAATGTAAATGTTTTTAAAACAATTTGTACAATCAATTTTATAAACAACAACAAAAATGATTGTTTTAATAAACTTTTTTTGAGAGTCCATAAATTTAATAGTGGAAAACATAACAAAGTTATTATTTTTATGTAAACTTTCTAATAAAATTTGTTTACACTAAGGTAAATGGTTTTTAATAAAGTTTTGAAATGCTATTAAATAAGTTATCATTGAATATTAAATAAATAATTAAAAATAATTTTTTATTAGAGTTTTAGTTTTTCAGATTTATATTAGTTGATTTATTTTTAGAGTTATTGGTTTTAATTTCTCTTTTGTTAAGATTTCTTTTTTTTTTTTATAGTTTAGCCTGTTAAGTCTTTTGTTGGTTTTTAAGCTCGTTTTTAATTATCTAAAGAGCTGTGGTCAATAAAAGTCAAAATAAATTAAAACAATACAAATAATTTTCATAAATTTGCAAAGTACTGATCATATTATTAGCATAAAAATTGGTTCCGTAAATTACGATTTGTGCGTACCTGTTTATCTATTGGTCTATATATATACAACTCTCGGAATTAGGAAAAATGAGGTCAGCCATATATTGCTGACCTCAAACTGTTAGAGCTTGGCATTAGGCCGGCAAAAAAAACTGACACAAAGGGATTAACATGAAACAGAAATGAGGTCAGCAATTGCCAAATGCCGACCCTGATTCAGAGGGTTGTGTGTGTATATATATATATATATATATATATATATATATATATATATATATATATATATATATATATATATATACATATATATATATATATATATATATATATATATATATATATATATATATATATATATATATAAAATTTAACAAATTGTTGCATTAGATGTTGCACTAGATCTTCCTTTAGCTCTAGTAAACATATTACTTCTTCACTTTATATATATTTTGAAACCTTGCACTTGCTGTCTCTTTTTTAAGTGTCTTGGTAATTGAAAAATATCTCTGTTATTAACAATTTATTACAT
Organism: Hydra vulgaris; assembly: GCF_038396675.1. Taxonomy (NCBI): domain Eukaryota; kingdom Metazoa; phylum Cnidaria; class Hydrozoa; order Anthoathecata; family Hydridae; genus Hydra; species Hydra vulgaris. Next base: position 31,985,944 of record NC_088922.1, read on the forward strand.
CTTTCATCATGTTGATAAGTTGGCCATTGATAGAACATAAACCTGTAAAAATTTTAAAATTAAGAATGCCAAATTCGATGTTCTGTGAAACAGAACAGTGCAACTGAGTTCTATTTACAAACTTGAATTGTTTGCAAAATGTTTATTACTACCTGCTGGGTTTGACTCGATACAAAAAAATCTAATAGTGAAAATTATTTAAACACTTTATTTGAAATTCCCCTTCCCCACTTGTCTTTGTAATTACTTTATTTTGTAATTGCTACTACATATTTATTACTATTAAGATAATATTTTTAGTAATTGATTATACTTAACATACTTTAAAAAGTAAAATGCAAATATTACGATATTTAAACTACTTTAAACAGTTATAAAAAAATTTAAATTAGAATTGATAAAAAACATTATCGTCATACAACATTAAGCTTAATAATGTTGCAAACATTATTAAGCTTAATGTTTTATGATGATAATGTTTTTAATTAATTTTAATTTTTATAATGTTTATTATTTAATTTTATTATATGGGTGTCACTGCTGTTTCCATTTAATTAAATTTCTAATTATTTTGAGTGAACATTAAAAATTTGCAAAAAGAAATTTTAGTCTTCTAAAATCCTATTTGCAAATTGTTTTAAATTTTTATAAAATTTTTTAAAATTTCAAATTTCAAATTCAAGATTATTTGAACAAGAGAATTTTAGAAGACTAAATTTCTCTTGTTCAAATAGATTTCTTTTTAAAATGAATTCCTAATAAATATCTTGATATCACTATAAATAAAATAAAAATATGAAAAAGAAATTGTATTCCCTTTTCCATAATCTGTTCAAAATTTCTTCTTAATACAATTTTTAGTTTTAACAATAAATATGGTATAAATAAAAACTTTGCAAATGCTAACTTTTGCAAGTAAATTTTGAGCGTATTAAGTATATTTATTAGTTAAGTTTAGAATTTAAATTTATGGTTGTTTTGATTTGCAATATAGGAAAAATTAGTGGGTTGTACTTATCCATTAAATACATTCAGGGACCGTTTTGGACAGCTATACAAATATTTTTTTTTTTTGTTTAAAAAAACGACGGTATTCAACAATATTTCCGTTAAATTTTTCTGCGACGGGGGTACCGCTGCCCAAGTTTTTTTCCTAGAATAGTCCCTGACATCACACTAAATTTAACTTCAAAATAGATGTTGGAAATTATTGACTTCCATAATAAATAAATTTATTTGCAACAATGCAAATGATCCCAGTCTAAACATGGCTCAGATAAGTGGCACTTGTGAATTTTTGTGCTTTTACACTTACAAGATTCTCATCTCGCCTTGCTCATCTCATGTGCCTTGCGGTCTCCGAATTCACCCTATGGTGTTTTAAGTGCTTTGCTTGCACTTTTTCACAGGTAAAAACCCACTGGTCTTGATAAAAATACAAAATTACATCCACGAAAAGTTTAAGTATTTACTTTTTTTAATAAATAGGAAAGCTTGGGAAGACATCAATTGTTGAATAACTATGAAGTTTTATATAATGGCACAGCTAAATATGGTATCAATCAATATTCAGATTGGTCTCTTGAAGAGTTCAAAAATTGTAATTTTTTGTTTTGTTTCTATTGTTACGTTTTACTTTTAACTTTTTTTGTTATTTGTTAAATGCAAATGCAGTTTTTGTTTTATTTTATAATGAAATTAGAGAGCAGATATTTTTTCGAATTTTACAGAAAAAATATATAAAAATTATTTAATACTATTTTATAAATATTACAGATGTACAATTGTATAGTATTATTTCTGATTTATTTGCGTTTAAAAAAATACGAAATAAAAAAAGGTAATACAGGTAATATTAAAATTACTCTTATGTAAAACCAAAATTAAAAAAAAACAACTAGTTAAAATAGTGTGCAATGGTGATGAAAATTGTACTTTTTTAAATTTGATTTGAACAAAAACAAAGTGGGCGAGTAAACAATATAATCAGGTAGAGAATTCCTTATCTTGATAATTTTTTCACAATAGAAAAATCTTTGTGTATTATTTTTACATTTAATCATTTAATATGTGAATTAAGTTTTATATATATATATATATATATATAAAACTTAATTCACATATTATATATATATATATATATATATATATATATATATATATATATATATATATATATATATATATATATATATATATATATATATATATTAGGGTGTCCCAAAAAACAACATTTTTGAAAAATATATGCAGAGACCCCCTTAATGTGTTCTATCTAATACAAAAACACTAGATTTAAAATTTTTTTAGATAAAAAGTATTTTAAGGGGTCCCTCAAGACCCTCGAATATTTAATGGGTCCCTAATATTTTCAAAAAAAAAGTTTTTTAAAAGTATGTCAACCTGGTACTCAAATGAAGCAAAATTATATAAAAATTTCAAAAATAATATTTAATTTGGAAAAATTTTAACTTATTTATTAAAATTGTCATAAAATTACATAAAAAATGCATTTTTTTGTTTTTTGTTAAAAAATGTAATTTTTCATAAAATAAAACCAAAAATAACAATTCTATATTTGAAATCTATATTATTTTTGAAATTTTTATATAATTTCGCTTCATTTGAGTACCAGGTTGATATATTTTTGAAAATTTTTTTTTTTGAAAATATTAGGTATCCATTAAATATTCGAGATTCTTGAGGGACCCATTAAAATATTTTTATGGGGTCCCTCAAGACTCTCAAATATTTAATCTTTAAAAACACTAGATTTAAAATATTCAAAAAAATTTTAAATCTAGTGTTTTTGTATTAGATAGAACACATTAAGGGGGTATCTGCATATATTTTTCAAAAATGTTGTTTTTTGGGACACCCTAATATATATATATGTATATATATATATATATATATATATATATATATATATATATATATATATATATATATATATATATATATATATATATATATATATATATATATATATATTAGGGTGTCCCAAAAAAAAAAAAAAATTTTTTTTTCCTTTAGTTTTGTGTGTAGTTTTGTCCATTAAAAGTGAAAATAAGAAGATTATTGGAAAATTATGAAGTTTCCCCCCCCCCCTTCTTTTAAAGATTTTATGTGTACCTGTCATTAACCTCAAAAATGTTTGTTTTGCTGACCTGGCAGATTATGGAAAAAGTTATAGAGAAATTATCACAGTTTTGTAAATTTACTTTACTATTTTATGTGAAAATATGGCTTATGTGCACAAGCACAGTCGATGCCCCATTTAATGACTTGGAATTCTGCAAAGAAATGCTTATTTATAAAAAAATTGACAATGATGTTGCTGTTGCTGCCCTGGAAACATTTAATCAGCATCTTTGATATTTAACCGAAGAAATATCCCCTCTTTCATTATTTTCTGATAAGATATCTGATTGTGATAAAACTAAAATTGGTGAAACAATTCTGAAAAATATAAAAGAAAACTGTGAACATGATATAGGCTTTGGTTGGCAAAGTCCCCAACCACCATCCAAAAAAGTCAAAAATAAAAATTTTTCGATTTTTTTTTTTTTTTACTTTTAGTAGATAAAAATACATATGAAACTGATTGAAAATCTAAAAATAGTTAAAAACTAAAAAAATTTATGTCATTTAGGGACACCCAAATATATATAAAAATTATTTGAACATAATGAATCTGAATATTTAGTCTTTTGAACATAATGAATCTGAATATTTAGTCTTTTGAACATATTATCTTCTTTTGGAAATGAGTAAAACTAAAACATAATAAAAATGAAAAGTTCTATTAATGGTGGTAGCAAATAAAAGCTGCTTAAAAACAAGTTCTTTTAAGAAGATACTTAAAAGTTAAGTTAAAGCAAGGACATTTTTATTTAAAAACATTTTATCATCAAGTTATATTTTAACAATGACTATCATTTAGATCGTCTTACTAGAGATCTGGGAATGTTTTCTGATTTTTCTACTCAAAAGATTTATTTGAACAATGAAAATGAAATTTGTTCCATTCAAAAGAAAGCATATCCTAATTCAAAAGATTGGTAAGGAAATAAATAAAAAATTCTTTAAAAAAAAAAGTAAAATAAAACGTCTAAGAAAGTTTCATTTTTATAAAAGCTTTTTTTAAAAACCCTAAATTATGATAAATTTAGAAATAGAATATAAAAATCTGCAAATGATTATAAATATTTCAGAGGTGTATGAATAAATATTTTATATTTTTATATTTTTTCAGAGTTGTATGAATAAATATTTTATATTTTTGAGTTGTTCAATAATAAGAATTTTTACTAATTTAGTTTAATATAGTATAAGTATATATAGTATAATAATATAGTATATTAATAGTTAAGATTAAATTTTTTATTTTTTAATTTTTTTTTAATTTTTTTAATTTTTATTTCATTCTTTTTAGTTTTTAAAAACTTTGAATCTTAAGTTATAAACTTTAAATATTATACTTCAAGTGAAATAAGTAACTCATAAAAAATAAATATTGTTCATTGTTTAACTACTCCAACTATTTCAGGTGAAGTAAATAATTCATAAAAATTAAATATGGACAATTTTCCCTTAGTAAAAAAAAAAGTTTTTAAAGTGGATTACCCACATAAATTTGCCCAAGGTTATTGCACAGATAATCATCATAGATCAGATACCCCTTTCGTTTTTATGATTGACAAAGATTTTTTCTATGAGACAAAGGTGCAATATGACTTCTTGTCCCACTAACAATGTTTGCTATTGAAAATCTATTAACAGTAATCAAAATTTTTTTTATTATGCAGTATTTGACCTGTTGTCGAACTTTGTAAACAAGCAACAAATCTTTTCACAGTGCCATCTTTTTTATCACATGTTGGTTTGTCATGGTTTGTTGCAAAAAAATCCAGATGCAATGAACAGAAAAATCTTCAGCATGGTGACATAAATTGTTAAAATGTTTGCAGTTTTTATTATGTCCTGTACACAGAAAAATAATCAATCTTTATAATTATGCAACAAAAATTTATTTGATATGATTAATGGTTTGATGCATTGTCCAATCCAACATCATTGTTAGTCTAACATCATTATCCAATCCAACATCATAGTCTTCTGAAATTGCGCAAGAAGAAGATGACTCCAATTTCTTTTTAATATGGTAAATCATAGTTGGATAAAAGGAGCACTACCTGCTTCAATGGTAAATCTGTATTTCATCTTGTACTAAAAATATGTCTCTGCAAAATTTGCCAAGATAGTTGTCTCATTAAGAATAATTATCTCCTTGAGATCATTTTAATTGCTTGGATATGATTTGGTGATAAATGAACAAGGATTAAATTTATCAAGCTTTTTACACAAAAAATGCTTCATTGTTAGTTATAGTTCATAATTATTTCTTATTGTTTGCTTCAAAGGTCAGTTCTACCCATTGTTGCCCACTGTTTAAAAGCAACTGTTAACTTCATTTTGATTACTTTCATCACTTTTATATTACTCTTCATAATTATTATTTTGTGTAAGATAGTGTTGCATGTAATTTATGGCAACTTGCATGCTAGGACAACTGTTGCATTGGTTCATCTGCTGCAGACATGATGTTAATTTATGTCTGCATTGTGGACAAAGTATTCTATCTAGTACTAAAAATTTTATTTTATTGTATAGGACTTTGCTGTGCACAAGTTGTTTTACAAAGGCTGTCAGTAAAATAAAATTAACTCTTTAAATATCTATACAAATATTAATAAAGCTATCATAAGATAAAATTTGTCTGTTGTTTAATCTATTTAATTTAAAATAATTTTTTTAAACTTGTAACATTCTCCAACATTTATTGGCAAATTTTAAACTAATTTTAGTTTAATGTCTCTAGGAATAAATGAAAGTATAACCCAAAGTAACAAAACAATTTGTCTTGCTTATTTTAAAATCAAAAAAGGATCATCAAAAATTTTGAATTAAGTAATTTTTATTCCATCTTCAGAATTTAGCAACTTAATTTTTTTTATTTTTATATTTTAGCAACAAAATATTTAGGTAACTTTTTTTTTTCGTTTTCTTTAGATAGAGTTTAAAATTTATCATAAAATTTTTTTGCTATAAATAATAATATAGGGTTTAAAATTAAAATAACTGCTACAAAATCTATAATGGAGAATGTCGTGAGTCCAGATAGGGAGTTTTTAACCTTAGGTTTAAAATGTCATATCTTCATCATGCCCCAAGAGGCCTAAACCATATTTTACATTGAGATAGATCAACTTTCATTTGAAAAAAAATTTGAATCCAAGGAAGTTAGGCAACTCTGGGAGTTTATGAAAGTGCGACCTATAGTAATGGAACATAAAAATTGTCTTAAAACTTTAAATTGATCGTCACCACATCCTTGAAAGTACTGTGCTTAACATGTTTCTCTGTGCAATGATCTTGTTTGCCAAGGTTAGTATTTCAGAGTTAAAATTCTAGAGGTTTAATGACGCATCAAAAAAAAAAAAAAAAAAAAGAGTAGAGACCTTGTCTGTAGTCAAGGAGGGGATTTTGAGTTACTAGCTTTTAAGTCTTTTTTGAAAGCATCAAATCACATGGTTGGCGTTTATATGAGTCATCCTCGCCAATTTAAAAATAAACAACATTTTTTTGTTAACATTATTATTATTTGAACATTTTTATATTATTTTAAAAGCAGTTATTGAAGTGTATTTTTTAATATTATTTTAAAAGCAATTATTGAAGTATATTTTTTTAAATCAGGATTGGAATGTCAACAAAGATTAAAGATCAGAAAAATGTAATTTTTTTACTACTAATTTTTATACTAATAATTTTTTTATATTGGTGATTATAGTAAAAAGTGCATTATAAAGGTTATTGTGTAAAATACTATTTTTTAATTTTTAATATTGCTTTATTAAAGTTATTCATTGTATTTATGGAGTGTGTTAAAACCAGTTTTGCTTATGCTTAATGGTGTCTGGTATTACAGGTTTTGTGGGGATTTACATGACCCTTAAAGTCTTTGATATAACCTTTTGTGATACAACAAAAAAGTGCAAGGTTTTTTATATTCCATTAAATTGTCAAAGTTACTTTTTGAATTTTAATTATCTTAATTTTAAAGTGTTTCAGGGAGATTGTTATTATTCTTAGTTAGCTTAGTAACAATTAAATGAAGTGTTTTTAAAATCATGATTGCTTTTTTATTTATGTTATTAACAATTCATTTAAATTGTTTGATACTTGTATTACTGAATATTGGTTGAGTAAATCTTCCTTATTGTGAAAATCAACTTAAGTACTTAGTTTTTACTTTTCTTTAATATTGTTTTTTCAAAAAAAAAAAATCTTCTTTTTTTTTTTGTAACATTTTGTTAATTGTCATCATATTGGTATAATAATGCAGGTTTGATAATGCCTCCTGGTGGTAAAGTAACATTCTGTTAAAAGGCTAACATTTTAGGAAGGCGGAGGCTATTGGCAGTGGCCTCGTTAAAAATGTTTGGAATCAAAATAATTTGGTTTCTGCCTCCAGTGGCTTGAACCTCTCAATTTGCGTTCACAGTCAGAGTTTTTTATTAGAGACAAAAAATTTTGAAGATCAACGGTAGTAAGGAGGCAGAAGCCATTGGTAGCTGCCTCCAGAAGAAATTTAGGAGGTAAAGTGATTTGGGCGCCCTGTCCAGTAGCTTCTGCCTCCCAACTGACTGTGGCTGTGAAATCGGAAGCGGAATTTTTGCCTCCCACCAGCGGAAGTAATGAAAAACATTTTCATTGTTTTTAAGTTAACAATTTAAATATTAATTAAAAGTATAAAATGTTTAAATATTAATTAAAAGCAAATATTAAAAGTTTGATATCAAAGTTGCGTTTTATATGATTTCATGCAAAACAAATAATTATTTTAAAAAATTTTAATTTTTCTTCTAAAATTATCGAATAAATTAGTAGTTTAATATTCAAAATAAAAGTTAAAAATGTTACTTTCAAGCCATTGGCAAAAAAAATCATTTAAAAAAAAAAATAATATTGAGTTGTCACAATCTATAAAATGTTTAAAAGTATTGAATTAATACTTTGAAATTTTTAAAAGTTTAATATGTTAAAAACGTTTAAAAATTTTAAACTTTTAAAAGTTTAAACATTTAAAATGTTTAAAAGTTCAAAAAGATTTAAATTGAGTTAAAACATTTTAAAAGGTTCAAATTGAGTATTTAAACATTAAAATTGTTTCAGCGGCATTTCTTTTTGTAAGTTTCCAACCTATAAAATGCCATCAAGCATTATTTGTATATATACCGTCAATTGATATATGTTTACTTCACTGCGCCTATCCCTATTTATTTCATTCAGTCAATGTACACTATACTAATACACTTGGACTACAACTTGTTGTGTTGAAGTTGTATGTTTTAGCGGATATTTTTCATCATTGCACTGTTTGTCAAAGTGTGGAAAGACCATACAAAAGATTTCTCAAATTAAAAAAAAATATAAAAACAATAAATAAGTATAATTTTTAATACATAATTATAGGAAAAATGGTCATGCTACCTCATAATGTAGGCTTTGTGACATCTAAGGAGCTACACCATCTTTAATTTAGAATCGCTTCTGATTGATTTTAATTAATGGAAAATTTTTTGCAGTCATTCTAAATATCGAGGAAATACACTCATCAAAAGTCATTTTTATTGTTCACTTTTTTTTAAATTCTAACCGTCTTGTTTATAAAGATCCCCCCATTTATTTGGCAGGTGAGAGTATTAAGTTTTTTTTTTTTTTAACTGAATAGCTGTCATCAGACTTTCATCAGACTTAAAAAAATGCTAATTTAAGAGCCATTTTTTAACATAAACCATTTTAAAAACCATTTAAAAGATAATCCAAAGATGGTGTCAATAAAAATGATTATGTATTAAATTTTCATTAAAAGTAGTCTCTAACGTTGTCCAATAGCTTATGAAGCAACTGTTTTCCCTGTTTAAAAGAGCTGCAGATTCTTTATTTTTTGAAATGTTTAATATTCTGACTCTCCCGTTTATCAAGATTCCCCTGGTTTATAGATCTTATAATTTCTGACCACTCTGTTTAATTTGCAGGTGAGAGTATAAATTTATTTGTTATATTTCAAGCTGAACAGCTTAGACTTTCATCAGAACTAACAGAATACTAATATAAAACCCACTATTAATTATCAATTAAGATTAGTATAAAATCTTATGCAATTATAGTTGTATGTAGTTGAGAATATGATACGATTTGTTAACAGTATATCAAAATATTTAAAGTATAATCATTTCCAAAAAAAAAAAGTTTTTAGTCAACGCTTTTAAGTATTTAAAAAATCTGTTTTGTGATCAGGTTGTATTTTGTAAATACTATTGAGTCAATAGTATTCACAAAATACAATTTTACATGGGGAGTAATACAATAGGAATTGTAATACCAGTTATTGGTTTACCGGTAAATACCTAAATTTGGTTCAAGTTTTTAACTGGTAAATTTTTGTTGTTTACTAGTAAATCAAGCTTTTTGCTATGTCAGAATTGTTTTAATTCCTAATTGCTAAATATTTTTATCTAATAAAGAACGTACTCTAAATATTGAATAAATTATTTATTTTCTTGTCAATAAATTAAAAATTAAAAATATAAGTGTAAATCATTCTTTTGTTTGAACTTATTGCTTGAGTAAACTTAACCACTCTAATTAAACAACATTTGAAATATCAATTCTGTTGTAAGAAATTTTATTAAAAAAAAAAGTTAAACATTAAAATATATTAATTTTATTAATTCTTAATGATTGTTCTAAAGATGTTGTAGTTTTCAATAGAAAGGTGGATGCTACTAGAAATATGGATAAAGGTGGATGCTACTAGAAGCTTGAACATTTTGCAGCTAAAAATTTATTTATTTTTATTTAATTTATATTCTCATATTTAATCAAAGATGAAAAAAGGTGCGACCTTACAAAATGACCTTAAGTGGAACACACATTTCCAAAATATCCATCAGAAATGTTGCGCTGGAATGTCTGCTATCCATCGCCTCATTTGGTATCCTTTAATATGGAAAACTTACTAAACTAGAGTATCATTTTTACAATGTTTAAAAAAATACTCAGATCCAAGATCAGTAGCAAAGTGACATACAGATTAACACATAATGCAGAATATTTATTGAAAATATTTAAACCAATTGGATAAGTTGCAAAGAGATCAAACAAAAATGTGACACTGTTGAAATTCTTAAGAGCTGATTTCATTTTTATCAACTAAAAAAAAAAAATATTGGAAATAAGATATCTTAGACTGTCAGTGATGCTTATTTCCATTGCAAACACACTAGATCCCAGATATTTTGGATCTAATCTTTCTGAAAATGAAAATGAAGCTGCAATGACATTCACAGATAAAGAAATTAAGAACTTGGTACCAATAATATTCTAGCTGAAAGCCAAATCTGCTCCATTCGATAAAGGCTATTTGTATAGTAAATCTGATTTAAAAATGTAAAAAAATTAACCAATAGAATGGTTAAAACCTCTAAAATCTTTGGACTGCAACATAATAGAATACAATAGAATGTTAATAGAATACATAATACATAATAGAATACAATAGAATGCAACATAATAGAATACAATAGAATGGTTAAAACCTCTAAAATCTTTGGACTGCAACATAATCATGGATATTGAATTTTTATTAGAGGCACCAGCTTCTAGTGCTAATTGAGAGAATTTTGCTAATTGAGAGAATTTTTTCGACTTTTGGGCTTGTTCATTAAATAATGATGTATTGGTTGATAAATTAAAGCAGTAATGTTAATAGAAAATATAATTTACTCAAGTAAAACAACTAATGCTTTTTTTTATTGAAAAAGTTGACTAAACAAGGCTTATTTAAAAAAGGAGTTTAAACCAAAAAAAACATGTTTTTTTTTTTTGCAACTCTGAGGAAAATGTGCATTGAGCAAAAACAACTTCATAACTTGATGAAGCAAAAACTACTTAATAACAATGAACTACACAAAATAAACTTGATGAAATAAGATTGAAACAAAAACAACTTAATAACATTTTACAAAAAGAATTACAAAAAGAAAATTTTCCAAAAAAGAAGTAAAAACAAAATATAAGTACATTTTATTTAATAACAGTGCAAACAATTATAATCTAACCACTTGGCATCTTTTTCTGCACAATTCACATGTGCCCACTGCTGACAGCTTAAACACTATCATCTTTTTTCTTGTTGCATTTTTTTTTAAAGGTTGGCTGGTAAAAATCTGGCTCATTTTAGACCCTTTGATTTTTGTTTTTTTGCTGCTTTCTGTACCTGTTCCAAGACTTTTTAAACTGGTGTATCAGTTAATATAGCAGAATTTTGTTTCCGATTTCTGGGCTTATTTAAAGAATTTTTTCTAGGTTGAGCTTTTTCAAAAAGCCTCACTTTTTCAGAAGATGGTATAAATGAAGGGTTTGGACTAGTACCTGGTGTGCTGTTTAAATCTGGAAAATTTCTTTTCTTAGATATTGATTCGTTTGAATTAAATTTATTGAGATTTTTTTGTTTACAATCCACAGCTGAAACTTTGTTACTAGGTGTTTATTTACAATCCATCGCTAAAACTTCAAGTCTAAGCCTTTTTTTTGTGATGCTAAATCCGCAGATGACACTTAAGTTCTAGGGTCTGGTCTATCTGTTAAATATGATGGAAAAAAATCACTTTCTGAAAAATATCTCTGCTAAATGGATAAATACCTGTTGCTTGGAAACCACTAATTATGTTCCTTGTTGTTATAGTATTAGGAAGTGCTGTTGTTATAGCATTAGGAAGTTGTTGCACTGTTGTGATTCCAGTTTCATCAATGTTCCAAATATCTAAAGCAGTTAGTTTTAACCTTGTCAAAACATTAACTTTAAGTTTTCAAAAAATAAGTTAACATTACGTTGATTAAAACTTGTGTACTGAGCTAAACTTTTTGTTTGAGGAGAGCGAATAGAAAGCTTTGAATGTCTTTTCAAGAACTCGGAGAACCAATCACTACCAGCAGTTTAAAGTTTTGTCTATGAGTGGGGAATTTTTCTGCTGCATGCAACAGCATATATTTATACGCAAACCGTTGAACTTCTTTAGGAGAAAAACTAAAGTAAATGTCACTTGATTTCATTTTTCAGCCAAACTTCCTGCTCAGGTTCAAATACCTAAAGAAATATAAAATGTGTATTACCATTAGATATTACAAATCGTAATAGGTATCTGTCCTAGTCTCTAAAAAAAGTCTTTCAAATTTTTAAATATACCATAGCAATGTTTTATATTGAAGTGTCATATTAAATGTTTAAATAAGTTTTAGTACTAAATTATATTTAAAACAGTTAGAGAAAATAGAAATACCTAAAATCTTTTTACATAGCCCAACTTGTGCCAAGGTTTTTTATCTAATTTAGGCGATAGTAAATCTTTCCCTGTAGCTGTGTTATCAGGCTTATGCTCTGTGTTAGGCTTATATACTGTTGCAATAACATCAAACTCAGGTATGTTATTATTGTTAGAATTTGAAGGAATCACTTAGCATTCAAGTTCAGCTTCAAATTGAACCAAAGATGTAGATAGCGACCTTTTAGATATGTAATACCTTCCTAGAGTTTTATGTGGTATGTTAAACTCTCTACTAACTGCTCTAATTGATCTTTTATATTTTGTTACTTGTATCACTGTCAAATAACATTGTTTCCTCTGACAGTTTTCTATGTTGTGATTTGCTAATATAGTTTTGTACCATTATTAGGTAGATCGAAATAAACAATGCAAAAACCAAAAGTATATTACTATATTATAATATTTTATATTTATTTATTGTTTTTCATTCATTTATATACCTGCATACATATATATTTACAAAGTTACATTTTACATTTTTATTTTTATGTAAACATTTATGTATCATATTTTTTTAAATTTACATATATAAATTATATTATAAGTTAAATAATTGATATAATAGTAATATATAAATATATATAATATTTAAGTTTGGATATATGTAAATCTAAGTTAGAATTGCATTTATCCAAATTTAAATATTATGTATACAAGTAATATTTTCTTATTATCACCATATAAAATCATCATAAAATTAACAAAACAAATGTCAATTTTTTGGCTGACTACTCGTAAATCAACTTCTTTATATATAAATGCTATCATAAGTATAGCTCAAGCCTGCCAAAATTTTGGTTTTCTAGGTTTAATCTCCCAACTAAATGAACATGTCTAGGTCTCATGTCAGGTCTAGCGTATGATCGTTATATTGGTAGTGAAATAGTTAAAAATAAAAAGCATAAGTTATTCTTATCTAAATGTGTTGTTAACAAAAATTTATGAAAAACGCTTGACTTAAAAACAGAAAGAAACTTTAACAAAAAAAAACCTGAAAAAATGAAACTAAACAAAACAAAGCTTAAAAATATGTGAAAGTTTCATCAAAAGCTAATTAGAACTAAAAGTTAGAATTAGAACTAAAATTAATTAGAACTAAAAGAAAATTTTACCAAATTATGTTAAATTATGTTAACAATTACGTTTAGAATAACTAGAAATATGCAGTTAAAGCTTAAATTAATTTATTCGAAAAATATGACAGTTGCTGCATTTTATAATATTTGTAAAATACAGCAATAATTATTATGTAAATAATTGTATATTATGTTATTAGTGTTACTTTTATTTGTTTTTAATTGTTATGTTATTAGCGTTACTTTAATTATTATTATTTTATTTTTCAACAATTTACTTTGTTTTATTTTTTTTTTAGTGTGGGAGTTGCTGGTATGTATTTAAGATAGCATTTCTTTTGTATCCAACTAGAGACTTAAAGAACTATTTAAAAATACTTTGTTGCATAAAGAAATTTATTTCAAAACAAATTAAAAACATACATTAAAACAAATTAAAAACATACAGGACAACAAATTAAAAACATATATCACAACAAATTAAAAATATACATCAAAACAAATTAAAAATATACCGAACAACAAATTAAAATCTTTAAACACAATTATCCAAAAACATAAATCCCAATAAAAGAGTCTTTTAAATAGTATATGACAATAAACCAAATAATGTAACTTATAAAATAAATTTGATTAAAATTATGTACATCATTTCTATTGTAACAACTTAAAAAGTAATCATACATATATAGAGGTGTATGCGTACATATATAGCTTTTTTTTAGGGCTTTTGTTGCAAGTGAGCAAGTGGAAACATATCTTGCAATAGCTGGTCAGCCAATTGTTGAATTAAGTCCTCAAGAGTTAATATCTTGTTCACCATCTATGGGCTGCCATGGTGGAAATACTTGTACTGCACTAAGTTGGATGAAGCAGGTTTTTATAAGAGTTTCTTTGTAAAAATCATAAATATATATATATATATATATAATATATAAATATATATGTTTATTTATAATGATAACATTTATATAATATATAATGCATAATATATACTATAAAGATATAAATAATAAAGCATTCTTGTTAAAATACTTTTTTATTATTTAAAATGTTTTTAGACCCGCTCGTGTTTAAAAACAGAAAAAGAATACCCTTATGAAGAAAAAGTATCAAAATGTCTTTATTCTAATTGGTATTTTACTTAATACAAGTTATTTAATTTAGCACAAGTTAATTCAAGTTGTTTAATTTAATACAAGTTAATTCAAGTTTTTTTTTTTTTTTAAATTCACCATCCCAAGGCCATGAAGACCACTACAGTTTTTAACTAACATGTTTCTTCTCCACTCTTGTTTAACATAAATATACCAAGACTAAACTTAATAGACTATCTGATCTTAAATAATATTAAAAGCTGTGTAAATATATAATATATAATTTATTATATATAAATGTATAATAAATATAAAATAACTGTAAACATGTAAATGAACGGTTTTAACTAATAAATTAAATTAATATTAGATTTTAAAACTAAATAAAATAATAAAAAGATTTACTCGCTAAAATTTCGAGTGAAAAGCGTGAGAACAACAGATATTTAAAAAGTAATTCTTATTAGTTTTAAATGAATAGCTATGCTTGAATAAATTTGAAAAAAAAACAAAAAATGTTTTTAAAAAAATTTAATAAATTTATTTTAAAATAAAACTTGTCAAACTTGAAAAAAACAAGCAATTACAATAAATTATGAACTTATAATGAACGAATGTTTTTACATATTTTTTATATATATTTATTTTTGCATGCTGACACTTAAAGAGATTTAGATCAGCAATTGTCATAAAGCATGGATTGGTCAAATTTTGTGTCGGCATTGCCAAATGCGAACCTTAATTTTGCAGACTGCACGTGGGGTCATGGTGATTTTTATAGTGACACCTGGTTACACTTTAATTCTGAAAAATTAAAAGTTGTTTAGTTTAATACAAGTTATTTAACACAAGAGTTTTTTAAAATTTTATTCACCTCTCTAAGGTCCGGAGGCCACTACTGTCAAGGAGGCTACATTTTTGTGGTTACAACCCTCTCTTAACTCTTTAACTCTAAAACAAGAACTTTGACAAACAAGGCCACTGCCCAGAGAAACAAATTAAGTGTGGTACTATTATGAACAATGTGGGGATTGAACTAGGAACTTCTTGCTTATGAAGGGAGTGCTCAACTATGCACGAATTCCGCACGAATATAATAAAAATAAAAATAAAAAGAAAATTTATTTAATAAAAATAAAACTTTTACACTTGTTTGCATGTTTTTTTTATAAACAAAATGTTTTGTAATAGTTAATAATAAAATTAAAAAAAATAATAACAATAAAAGTTGTAAATAATTTTATCTAAGATGAGTTATTTAAATCATAGTGCTACTACTCAGTAAGGCTGTCGAAAATCATGAAAATGCTTGTCTGGGTACCTGTTGAATGGTTGAACAAAAACTAGTTAAAAAAACAATACTTTATGAAAAAGTTGTTCTTTTAAACAGTAAAAACTTTTTATTCAATTATGTAATTTATTTAAAGTTGTTCTTTTTTACTTATAGACGAGTTGCAAATGTTTACAATTTAAGCCCATGCGCTGTAGTTGGTAGGCAAAAATATAAAATAAACAAGAGGACTACTTAATAAAGTTTCATGTCTTCTTACTTAAATTCTCTTCTTACTTCAATTCTCTTCTTACTTCAATTCTTTTGCTAATCCTGACAAAGAGTTTTATTTGAAGAAGTTGACATTAGAAAATAATGTTTTACTTCCAGATCCTTATGGTATTGAAGAGAAATTTTGGAAAAACAATGTTAGTCTGTTTCCTGAAGTCAGTTATGGTGATATATACACATATTTAGTAGAATCACAAAGTTTATATAGCGAGAAAGTATGAAAGCATATAAATCCCTTGAGGCTTTTAACTATTTTGTCTGTGGACATGTGCAAGATGTTTTTTATGTTGATTTAAATAAAGAGTCTGAGTTTTGTGCTTTAAAAACAAAGGTAAAAAATTTTAGTGAAATCTAAAGTATAACTAAGATATATGACTACAATAAATTTTAAACCAAATTAATGTTGTTATTTTAGGTCTTACCAAGTCAAAGACAAAAGAAAAAAACAGCAATCTATGTTGTTTGGATTTATGTTCATAAATCCAAAGGATATATTTTAAATGGAAACAGCAGTTGTGTTGCTGGGTATGTTTACTTAAGCAATTAAGGTTGATTTTTTTAGTAACATAAAATGGGTATGTTAACTTTAACAATTAAAGTTAACATACTCATAAAGTTTGGTTTTTTTAACAACATAAAATTTTATTAAGATCATTAAGGATTATATTATGATTATATTATATTAGAATTATATTAATTAAAATAATTTATAATGATTAATTAGAAATAGTAATTAATATAATGAAAATAATTAATATAATGAAAAGTTTTTAATAGCTTATGTTTTAGATTTGGATCAGCTTGCAGTCATATTGCAGTTCTACTTTTTAAAGTTGAAGCCTGTATAAAACTTGAAATCAATAAAACTGCTTATACAAGTTTACAATGTGAATGGAATCGATCTAAAAAGCATGTTAGTCCCATAGCATTAGCAAACATAAATTTTAGCTTCCGAAAAAAAAAATATTGCCCCTACATAATTAAGTATCTAAGAATGTTAATGAAAAAATTCCTTTTTTTTTTCTTTTTCTGCTGTTCCCAATGGAATTCGGTAAAAACTTAAACAATCTCTTTTTTTTTTCCTACTTGAGCAATCAAAAGCACAACAAGATATAGCAGGGTTTGTGATGAAGAAAATCGCCAAGTGTGTTATATCACGCTCATAAAATTATAATATGTTGTTATCGAGCGCAATTATGCGTGCTCAGGGTCAGGGCGGTAAGAGTGATCTTGAAATTTGAAAATTGCGGAAGACTGTGTTTATAAAAAACTTTCTATTCTATTCTATTTCTATTGTTATACGACTTTCATTTGTCAATGTTTGAAGTAGTATCTACAACAGCGCATTTATATTACTTCAACAATGTAGTTTTTTATATTTCCCAACTTCTTGTTTTTTATTTGCGCCAGATCGCTATTTTTTTAAACTAGTAATGGTAAAAAAAAACGCAACCAAACAAAAACGCAAGTGCCTAATAAGTTCTTATAATAGTGTTGAAAAATAAAATCGTGGCTAAAATTGTTTGCTTTTGTTGTTTTGATATGTATTTAAAATGCTGTTAACTTAATATTTACAATTAACAGTTTTTATAATTCTTGATATTTTTTTAATAGTTAATTGTTTTCATAAATTAATTAATAATTATTATTATATTTTTTTATAATTTCTTATTTAAATAACGCTTTTTTTTATCGTCAAAAAATTAATAGATTATAAAACAAGAATAATATTTAAAATTCTTCTTCAAAACTATTACTTGTAAGTTAAATAACAGATTTTCCCCTCAACTGTTGTCAGTGGTCTTTCTTCTTTTTCATTTTTGAAACTGAATGCTTATTCGTCAATCATATCTTCATCAGCACTGTCTATTTCATTGTTGTCATTGAGAACTTGATATGAAATTAATGATGTTGTTGTCGTATAGTCATCTGGGTCATCATCAACCTGAAGTAATCGTCTCTTATTCAAATAAATATCTTTTGCTCACTTTTCTATGAGGATTATTTATTTTTTTGACCAGCTTCCATGGTTTCCTAATATCACATTGCTATCATTTAGCGTATCGTGACTCATGGATAAGCGTTGATCTATCTAAATATACAGCTATAGATTGATTTTTTAATATTTAAAAATGTAGGTATTTTTTATGATAAATGTAAATCTTTTAAAACTATTTGAATGATTGCTTTTATACAAATAATACTTTCAACAACAATTGCGTTTTTAATTAAATTTTTTTAATATTATTAAAGTTAATAAAACTAATAATCAAATAAAGATACAGGACGACACAAACATACATATATACTAGGGTGTTTCATATTTTATCGATTTCTGCAATTAAACTTGCACATTAATTTATAAAATGACTATATATATTTAGATGTAGTTAAGCAAAAAAAAATTTTCTTTTTTGTTAATTTTAGAGTCCCAGCCAACCTAATTTTGGTCCATATTTGTTGGGTGTTTTATATGCTTGACGGAAACCTTGAAATTTATTCTATAATTTTTTTTATTCTTGTAAATGGTATATATTGGATTGAATATTATTTAAAGAAAAGGAACATGTTGTAAAAATGAAGAAATTAATCTTTACAATCTTCAGAAATTGGTGAAAAAGTAAGGTTTTTTCTGAAAAAAATGCATTTATTATTCGGTGGCATATGGAAAAATATTTTCCAAATAAGCTGTTTACATACACAAAACAATCTGTAACTTGGATAGTTTTATATTATATTGTCAAATGAGGTCTTAAAAAAACTCTTTGGACGACAGGGTAACCACATTTTGACACTAACCTTATTGACCCCTACTTAATAAACATTAGACCGCAATAAATTTAAAATCCGGAAATTTGGTCAGAAAACTTTAAAAGTCTAAAAATAACAACTACTCCAACAATCTGTTAAAAAATTAACAACTACTTTCCAATGCTAAAACAAAGAAAAAAAAAAAAACTTAAAACTGCATTTGGAATACTAATAACAAGTAGTCTTCTAAAATATTTAGAATAGTTTAATTATCATTCAAAATGGCTAAAGTTACAAGACTTAAAGCTAGGGCATATTTATTTGAAGAAAAAAACCTGATAGAAAGTTTAACTCAAATAATTTTTGTAACAAATAAAAAATTGATTTTTAACTTTCAATTTAAAAGATCTAGAGATAAGTTATCTCCGTCAAAAAGTTCATTGGTTGTACTGTTGAACCCAGTAAAATCACAAAATGCTCTGATCTTATACATTGCCCTGACGACTGTATTCTATTTGCAGTGAAAAAACCTTGCTTAGACAAAGTTTATAAAAATGGATTACTCACTGTCAAATCTCTAAGGTAGGAATTTTAATTTCTGCACTTGTGAAGCAACGCATTTATTGTGGTGTTGTCTTATGACCTTGGGGAACAAAGACAAAGGTATAACTTGAAAAATAAAGAAAAGAAACAGTTAACATATTTTTATATTAAACAATTATCTCAAGTAGGTGAAAGTCTAATCGGCGCTGAGTTGACTCAGAAAGGCGTTGTGTAAGATATTTTTCCATTTTAGAAAGGCAATACTTTATTCTGTTGAGCAATTTTTCAAGATTATCAGCTTTCCAGGGTAAAAAAGCAGGTAAAAAATCAAAAAGAGATAGATTTGCAATCTTGGTAAATATAAAGCTGCTTGGCATTTCAGCAATTGATTGTGGTACTAGACAAGTTCAATACAATGCTGTTTGTATTTTGATACCACTGCTACAAATACAGGAAGATTTTCTGTTACCAATTTCAGGTTTAGTCAAGAACAAAGCTTTATTTTACTATAGGTGGCTTGCAGGAGACATATTTATGAATTACATCTCAAACAAAAACAATGAAAAACTTACCGCTGTAAAAACTAAATCTCCAGAAAATGTAATGTTCAAACGGTTCCAAATAAACATTAAAAGTAGCATTGGTTCTTCAAAGTTTAACATGTCAATCTAATGCTAACACTTTCTTAGAAATTGCCAAACTCAAAACTGTAACATTTTGTGAGAAGGTTCTTAATAAAAAAAAATTTTCTTCGTAGGAGATTACAAAAAGCTAATGAAACTGACTCTTATGTATTTATGCCCTGAAAGAGTTTTTTAAATTCACACTCCAGGGTGTGTGTCTCATGCACATTTATGTCCAAGGCTATCTATTATCTAAAGATTCAGATATTGAGTTTGTAGCTTTCTTATGAATTGACAAATAATAATAAAAAAAAGAAGTGCAGACAATGGCCGAATTTATTTCAATCTTTTATTCCGTCTGGTTTTTTAAAACTTCTTTACCATATGCTGCGCCATTCCAATATCTAAAAGCCTGTTGGCAAATGACAAAATATAGAGAATACGTAAAACAATATGTTCAGCATTTTGAAACAATATTAAATGGAATTGATGCCACGATGGTTTCAATGGAATCACATTCATGGTACCTTGATGAAACCTCGGTTCCACTTACTCTTTTAGATCAAGAAATTTCTTTTGCAGAGAGTTGTTGCAAAAATGCTCTTCTTAAAACCAGTTCCTGAACTGTTCAGGCATTCAGAAAAATTAAATTTGTTAAAAGCTCTTAATTTTAGGCTAGAAAAACCACTAAGTAGTACACAATTAGTGATGAAAAACTTTTGGTTCATATTTAGTTTATTAAACCTGACTAAACTGAATGATAAACTTTGGTTAAACAGCCTGGCAACAATTTGGGTGTACGTTGACCAGTTTAAAACTTTTTTTGTCGCTAAACTTGCAGAGGGTAACAAAGTTTTTGAAAGATCTAAAGTTGTATCAGGCTTTGTAAACAATTTTCACAATGAAGACGATTGTCAGGAAGATTGTTGTGAAGCAAAGACTAAGGAAGATTAACAATTAGCATATGAAGCAATTGCAATTTAAATAAAATAATTTTAAAAAAATACCATTTGTTTGATGACAAAATATTGAATTGTAAATATAATTTTTTAATACTTAGTAATTCTTAAGCATTTCAATTGGTTTTTTTTTATTTAAAAAAAAAAAAAAATTATACAACAATACTATGTGAATCATTTAAAGTTGAAGATCTTCCTTATACATCCAAATCTTGAGGCAAAAAATAACAACAATACTCCCAACCACATTGCATTAAGTTCTCTAAATTTATTTATCTTAAAAAGAATAAAAATAAATGAAAAATTATTATTAATCTCTTTATCAAGTTCAATTAATACTTAATTTGATAGTCATAGTTCAATGTCCAAAGATCAAAAATTGGGGCAAGGCCCTGCCCCAAAATATTTTATTTTTTTATGTTATGTTATTTTAAGGCTAATGAAATGTTATTTTAAGGCTAATAATTTCAAAAATTTTGAAAATAATAACCTTAAAACTTGGATATTGTGTGTATGCGAGGGGTGGGGAGGGGGAGGGGCCTCAACCTCCAATATCAATATTGTAGTTTTGGCTCTGCCTATACAAAAAAAAGGTGTTTATTACTTGGTGACATTTTTCATGTCACCAAGTAATAAACACCTTTTTTTTGGAGCAAAAATCTTACTTTTTCATCAATTTTTGAAGATTCTGCAGAATTATTTCTTTTTTGCCTTAATCATATCTAAATATTAGTCAATTTATAAATCAAGATGCAAGTTCAATTTCAAAAATCGATAAAGTATGAAACACCCTAATATATACACAGTGAATTATAAGTGGATGAACACTGCGCCAGAGGTTCAATCAAAACAAAAGATACAAATATATAAATTGACTTGCAGATAAACCAGTACCATGCCAGAGGTCCATAAAGAACCCAAATACACAAATATATTGACTGATGGGTGAACCAGCACCGTGCCAGAGATCAAGACAGAACACAAACACACAGATATATAAAGTGACTTTGGAGTGATCCAGCACCGTGGCATAGGTCCAGATAGAACACAAATACACAGATATAAAAAGTGACTTAAAAGTTATTAATTAAAAAGCCTAATTACTAATGATCATCAGCTTCATAATTTATTTTTACTTTTTTAGTTTAACCATAAAAGTTTGCTATCAATTAATTTGATGCAATAAAAACTTGCTATTATTTTGCAACATACAAAATTAAATCACTTAGAATGTAATTACATAATTTATAATACTTATTATAGTATACTAAACCAATGGACTTAGTAAAATATAAAGTTATAAAATGTATACTTAGTCTGGATACTTATCATTATAGACTGCTGTTAGTAATTATTAATTGTAAATGTAATTTATTTTCTTTATGATAAGTTTTTTTTTTTGTTAAGAGTTCTTTTCTTTTTTTAATCGAGTTTTTTTCTTGTAATTATTTACGGTCAGTAAATTTACTCGTTTTTTTTAGTTAAGTTTTTTTTGTAATTATCTATCATCAGTGAATTTACTATTTTTTTTTTAGTTGAGCTTTTTTTGTAATTATTTATCGTCAGTCAATTTACTCTTTTTTTTTAGTTGAGTTTTTTTTTGTAATTATCTATTATCAGTCAGTTTACTCTCTTTTTTTTGTTGAGTTTTTTTTTTTTTGTAATTGTCTACTGTCAGTCAATTAACTCTTTTTGTGTGCATTTTTGAAATGTTCTCAAATGTTACCAACTTGTCGCAACTAAATTATATGCGTGGTTAGTTATAGAGTGCAATTGCACTCACTTACAATCAAGCCTGTGTACATTGGAAAAATATTATTTTTTATTTTATTTATTTGAATTTCATGGTATGTTTTGCTATACAATGCTCTTATATCTGAAGATATCGATGGCTTAATATAGGAACAGCCACAAATTGTCATAAAGCATAGCGTAGTGTCTTTTATTGATCAACATTATTGCGTACTAAAATACTATTCAAGTATTTAGTTGATGGTGACTAGATTTGAGCTTGTATTGCACAACAGTCTTGCTTTTAACATTTTGTTTAATGCTCTAACTAAATGAGCTATCCACATTAAACCACATATCCAGCCACAATAATAATAGTTAGGAGGAGTAATAAGCATCTGAGACAGAAGTTTTCTGAATGTTATATTGAGTGTTTTCAGAAATTCTGATAGTGGTAAAAAATTTAAATAATTTATAACAACTAAATCTTCAAGACTTCTATCACATACCAAATTAATAATGTTAAATTTTTATATTACGATTAATGATTTTAAACTTTAAAAATGAAAAAAATGAATTTTAAACTTATCAAATGACGGTTACCCGTTATTTAGTAATCCTACCCAAGCAGTAACCAACGGATGGTGCTTGTCGACAGCCTTACAAAACTAAATTTAATTTAATATTTAAATTTAAAAATTTTTTTTTTTTTTTGTTGCTAAATAATGAAAATAAACATATAAAGGATTTTTTGTATTTTTGTTATAAAATTAATGAAGTTTTTATATATATTAGCACTTGAAAGTTTTTATATATATATATATTTTTTTTTTAAACATCTTCGCTTCCAACAAGGCTGCAAGCAGCCACTAATTAAAGTTGGAAGTTACTGTAAGAGAAAAGATGAAGATTGTAGAGCAAGATAACGATTGACAGATGATTTAAAAGATTGCAAATTATATGAATCAGGAAAGCAAGATAAAGGAAACGAATTCCAAAGAACTGATGTTCGAGGAAAAAAACTAGACAAATAAGCGTTTTTGGAGCACTTAGGAACATTCACAGAAAAAGGATGACTTAATTGAATGACGAGTAACACGAAAATGAATTTTAGTAGATGGCACAAGAGACGCTAGCTCTTTCGAGCAGTGCCCATTATAGTATTTGTAGAAAAGAGAAAGAGAAGCAACATTACGACGATGTGATAATGGTTGAAGGTTGGCTGCAAGAGCAGGTCCAACTATGTTTACAATGCGTTTTTGCACCTTGTCTAAAAGAGAAAGGGCATCATTAGAAGATCCGCCCCAGATATGGCAACAGTATTCCATACAAGGCTGGATTTGAGATTTATAGAGGTAGAGAATAGAATCCAGAGTAAGAAAGTGGCGAGCTCGATAAAGAGATGCAACCTTAGCAGATGCTAATTTTGCAACCGATTTGATATATGGTTTCCAAGAAAGATTGGAAGTAAGAGTTAATCCTAGAAGATGAAGAGTAGGTGACTCATCGAGTACATCACCGTTCATAAATATAGGAAGATCTAAATTATTGCGATAACGATTGGCTGAAAAAAATTGAGTTTTATCTGAATTAAAGTTCACCAGCCACTGTGAGCCCCATGCTGTAGCAGAAGTGAGATCCTTTTCAAGCTCAAATGCCCCCTCCAGGCAATCAGAGGGTGTTGGTTTCTTATCACGACAAGAATAAATGGTAGTATCATCAGCAAACAATGCCACCTTAGATGTGAGAATATCTGGAAGATCGTTAATGTAAATTAAAAAGAGTATAGGGCCAAGGATAGAACCTTGAGGAACCCCTGAAGTTACAGAATAAGAAGAAGAGTGTTGTCCATCGAGGACAACTTTTATGCTACGATTGGAAAGGAAGGATTCAATGATCTTAAAGATGTTGCCGGATACACCATAAGAAGAAAGCTTATGGAGAAGACCAGCATGCCAAACTTTATCAAACGCTTTTGAAATGTCAAGAGCGATGGCCTTAACCTCTCCACCTTCATCTAATGCACGATAAAACCTGTCAGTTATTACTGTTAGCAAATCAGCTGTAGAACGAGAAGATCGAAATCCATATTGATGGTCAGAAAGTAAGTTATTAGATTCAAGATGAGAAATTAAGTGTTTGTTAATTAAAGATTCAAAAACCTTGCTTATGATAGGAAGAAGACTTATGGAACGGTAGTTTAAACGAATCAGATCGATATATATTAGCGCATAAGGGTTTTACTTAACTATGCTTTAAGATAAACTTTGTTTTTTGATTTTTTTAATCTTCAATTAAAGTGAATTTAAATTCACTTTATCGGTGTATTTTTTTTCCTGTTGTTGTTATGTTCTTTTTTATGTCATAGAACTTCCTTTCTTTTTGCTTTTTATCAAATTTTGAAAAACATTTTTATTTAAATTTTTAGCACAACTTCAGATGCTAGAATATATGCTGTCTGTGGCTGTCAAAGGTTTTTGTTTTTCTTCAAAGTTTTTTTTTCTGGATTTTTATTTATTTTAATTTTTAAACTTAAGTTTTATATTAAAATTTTCTGTTAATTTTTCTGAACAAATATATATTTTAATTGTTTACAAGATTAGCCATAACATGGCTCACATTAGTATAAAATATATGTTTCACATTAGTATAAAATATATGTTTCACAAAATTTAAAAATTAGCAAAAATTAAAACTATTAAAGCAGCTTTCATTTGAATGAATCTGTTTTTTTTGCCACTTATAGAAAAAAATATTATTTTAAATTAAACTGGTATATTCTAAAAACTGCGCCTGCCTATAATAATAACATTTCCAAAATATGTATAATATGTTTACAAGAAAAATTTGAAATTATTACTCATTTAGATCAAGTAAATTTACTGAATAAAAAATCTGAATTAATTTCTAAATGCAGTCATGAAAATAAGTTTCTTTTAAAAAATTATAAAAACAAATGAACAATAAAATATATGATTTCATTATTTATTTGAGCTACTTTTTTTGTTGTTTGTGGTATTAAATTCCATTATTACTGATTTATTTTAATTTATTTCTGCTGAAACTTGAAGCTCTTATAACAATTGAGTGAACTTTTCTTTTTAGTTTTGTTGGTAATGAAGAAAATATGATTCGTGTATTATCACAGAAAGGTCCTTTATCAGTTAATGTTGATGCTGTATCATGGCAAGATTATATAGGTTAGAATTTGTTCTGTTTTAGATTAAACAAGAATTAATGATTAGCTTAAAGAAATGTATTGAAATATAATTTAGATGTAAAAATTGCATAAAAACATTTGAATTATTTAATATGGGTTTTCTATCATCAAAAGCCAAACGATAAATAAAAAAAGGAAAAAAAAAAAAATAGTTTTTTATTCAAGTTTAAAAAAAGATACTATAAACTTTTTAATTTTTTAAGGTTAAATTTTTAAGTTAAATTTGATTTATAGATTTAACATAAAATTTTGGAAAATATATATAAGATCTATAATCTTTGAAGTAAATTAAAAGTATATAATATTTTAGAATTTTCAGTTTTATTTGTTGCGATGTAGTGTTATTTGCAATTTGCAGTAGTGATGTAGTGTTATTTGCAATCTTTATTGCAGTATTTGGTAGTGATGTAGTGTTATTTGCAATCTTTATTGCAGTATATGGTAGTGATGTAGTGTAATTTGCAATCTTTATTGCAGTATATGGTAGTGATGTAGTGTTGTTTGCAATCTTTATTGTGGGTAAGTGGTAGTAATAGAGTTATAGGGTTATAACAGCAGTTTAAAAAAAAAAAAAGAGTGATCTCCTCGACTTTAGTAGCTCCATGGAATGGTATATTTGTAAAAAACTTTTTTATTTAAAAATTGAACCTTAACCCTGTAAATCTCGAATTATAAAAAGTGAAATAAAAATTTTTTGATGAAATTTATTCAAAAATACATTTCATGAAGAAAAAAAATTTCACAATTCTTAGTTGGTTTTTGTCCATGACTCCATTTGGAGTCAATGGGTCTGAAACAAAAAATAATGGCAAATGTGTCTTTTAACTTCACATTATTTTCTCGACATTATATGTTAATTCAAAAGCAAATAACAAAGCAAGTATTATTAAACAACTAATGCTTTTTTTTTTCAAAAAAATATTTTAAATATTTTCTGTCTTTTGTTCAGAAATAACTACTTTGTATAACAAAATCATGACCTGGTTTTTTTTTTATGCATGCGCTACTTTGTATAAAAGATCATGAAACAGTTTTTGTCCTTAGTTACACATAAATGGGAACTGCACTTTATGCATTTCAGTCTCACGTATGTGTTGCACACTTTACATCGCTGTTTCGGCTTTGCATGCACAGAGCCAAATAGCGAAATGCAACATGGAAAGTAGCAAATGTTGTCATACCGCCCTGACAAGTTGAAAAAAATTAGTTTTCTTTTTTTCTTTGTGTACGCATGCTATTCTTTACTCTGATATTCGTCTTTATCTTCTTCATCATTTCCGGCATGTTGAGGAAATCTTAAAGATCTGGACCCTTACGAGCATGGAGTGGCAGTAGCTTTTCTTCGAATATAAGACTTTCACTGATACTGACGCTCAACTTTAGAAAATCAAGTTGGTTCTTACGTGGAGTTTCATTCTGGGTGAAGATGATACAAGATCCATCCATTTATGATAGCTACATTAAGGACCCAGAAAAAATGCGACGATACCACTTACAACTTTACATCAAGTAAAGTTTTACAAAGTGACATCAACATGTCAAAAAGATCAACCCCACCCATATGTTCATTATATTCTTTCACAATAACAGGACAATCTATTTCAACATACTTCATTTTCTTTCTGTCCCATCAATTCATTTTTGACATTGTCTCTATTCCAACATGAGTTGGTGACAACTGTACAGCCAAACTATCCATTTAGCAAACAACATAATCCATTGTTGGCATCAACTTGGTAGTCAGATGATTCGCGTCCTTCTTTTTTGAACTGTTTCCCTGATTTGAAGTGACATCCTCTAGTCCCATTTAATGGGATAGTTCCAGCAGACCAGATGTCTGATTATTGCAGCTGTGTGTGTAATTCAAGGAAGGTGAACCAGTTGTCAAAGTAGACTTTGAAATTTTTGTCTACTCGAAGAGTTTCACAGAGTTTTATGACAAAGTCACCAAGTTGATATCCACAATTTTCTGACACTGAAGGACAACTAATATCGTACAACAGAAAATCGTAAGTCAATCGGCTAACTTTGCATTGTGCAATAGCCTTAAAACCCCATTTCTTTGGTTTTTTAGGAAAATATCGTCATAAACTGTTCTTCCCTTTATATGGAATCATTTGCTCATCAATGCTCATCTTTTCTTCTGGCTTTGATTTGTAGGCAAGCATCACATAGTCAGCATGAGCCCAAACTTGAAATATCAAGTAATAACTTCAAGAACAGATTAGATGTGGTCTAGCATAGTTACTAACTAGACTTTCTGGAAATTGCTCTTACAGATAATAAGCAACATGGGTTGATATTTGACTGGGTCCAGGGACGGTTTTGTGAGCGGGGCTGAATAAACATTGATAAATCCTAAAAATATATTTTTATTTGAAATTAATGTTATATTTATATATATATATATATATATATATATATATATATATATATATATATGTATATATATATATATACATATATATACACATATACATATATATATATATATATATATATATATATATATATATATATATATATATATATATATATATATATATATATATATATATATATATATATATACAAGGCTCGAAGTGGTTTGATATATGATAATATGATCAAAATAGAGTTTACAGTTTTTAAAAAGCTAAAAGTTGCACACAATCTATTTCTTTTAATTAGAAACCATAACAACGTAAGTTGTTGAGTTTTAAGCAACTGCTAGTTAAACTGAAACTGAAACAGAAAAACTGAAATAAAATTTTTCAAAATTCAAAGAGATCTCAAACCTCCGAGAAAAGTTGTGTTCATATTAAAGACAATCATGTAAAAAAATTGGCTAAATTTTTTTATTAAAACTTTTTCATTTTAGTCGAGCTCGCCTTCTCCTTTTTGTTGTAGGCCAAAAAGCCTACAATAAAATGGAGTAACTTGAGCACCTTGGTAATATGAGCATATTTAAAGATTTCTTAGATGTAAGCAGTGAAGTTAAAGTTGTTTTGTATTTTTTGAATCGACTTCATGTGATGATAACAGGAATCAATATAATTAGCGTAATCAACAGGAATAATAATTAACAGGATAACAGGAATCAAGTAATTAGCGTAAATTTATATGCAGTAACTAGCGGCTATTATCTAATTAAAACGCAGTTAAATATTTCGCGTTTTTAAAATAATATTATTACGCATGAATAAATCTGTGGCGCCAAATTTTGGTGCTAAAATAATGAAATTAATTTTTTCATAAAGAAAAATATGTTAGCTAAAAATCAAATCCATTTTTGTTTGAAAAACAATGCATAGAAAAGTACACAAGAATGGCACCTTTATTAAAAGATTTTTCGTGTAGTATGAGCATGCTAAAATTACATAATGTTTTTCATTGAAATTACTAAGTTTAAAGTCCTAAAATAGCATGTTTTGTAATTTTTAAATAAAAACTGTACTTTTAACATTCCTATATTAATAATAGTGTCTTTAATTGCTTTTTGAATAAAAACAAAACATAGTAAACAATTTTAATATTTTAACAATACTGGATATTTTTCTGTAATTTAAATTCAAAAATTCTGAGTTTTTATCGTTTAAAGGTTTGAGTTAATAAAATTGAAAAATTTTTGGATTCAGCATAATTATTTTCGAAAATATTCCAATTTTCGCTTAAGATGCTCATATTACCCTATACATATCAAATATTAAGTGTAATTAAATATAATAAATATAATATTTTTAAATGTTAATTTAAAAATATATATACATATCAAATATTAAATGTAATTAAATATGATGTAAATAAACTGTTTATTGCAGCGGTTCTCAGCCTTTACATTGCCGCGACCCTTTTAATACAACCCCTATGATACAGCGATTCTTTTTGTCAGTTTCAAGTCCAACATCATTGGTTTCAAGTCCAGCATCATCAGCATCAGCATCATCATTTCACTCCATGGTTTTAAACCTTCTTGTGCAGCTGATATATTTAATAATTTTTAAAAATCTTTTTCACAAAAACAACTCTCTTATGAAATGTCTTTTTATTATTTTATTATTTTTTTTTTTTATTATCAAATTATATGAATCTGGAAAACAAGATGAAAGGAGCAAATTCCAAAGAACTGCTGTTCGAGGAAAAAAACACTAGATGAATAAGAATTTTTGGAACTTTTAGGAACAGTCACAGTTTAAGTGTGTGACTTAATTGAATGACAAGTAACACAAGAATGAATTTTAGTATTTATAAAAAATAGAAAGAGAAGTAATAAGAGAAGGGCCATCATTGGAAGATCTGCCCCAGATAAGGCAACAGTATTCCATACAAGGACGGATTTGAGACTTGTAAAGATAAATATAGATAGAAATAAATAAAGATAGAGTTCGGAGTAAGAAAGTGGCAAGCACGATAAAGAGATGTAACCTTAACAGATGCTAATTTTGTAATTGATGTGATATATGGTTTCCAAGAAAGATCAGAAGTAAAAGTTAATCCTAGAAGATGAAGGTTAGATGGCTTATCCAGTACATTACCGTTCATAAATATAGAAAGATCTAGATTATTTTGATAGCGGTTAGCTGAGAAAAATTGAGTTTTATCTGAGTTAAAGTTCACCATTTACTGAGAGCCCCATGCTGCAGCAGAGGTTAGATCCTTTTCAAGCTCAAATGCCCCCTCCAAGCAATCAGATAGTGTTGGCTTCTTATCAAGACAAGAATAAATGGTAGTATCATCAGCAAACAATGCCACCTTAGGTGTGAGAATTTCAGGGAGATCGTTAATGTAAATTAAAAAGAGTATAAGACCAAGGATAGTACCTTGAAGAACCCTTAAAGTTACATGATATGAAGAAGAGTATTGTTTAACGAGGATATTTTTTATACTACGATTGGTAAGGAAGGATTCTATAATCTTAAAGATCTTACCTGATACACCATAAGAAGAAAGCTTATGGAGAAGACCAGCATGCCAAATTTTATCAAAGGCTTTAGAAATGTTGAGAACGATAACCTTTACCTCTCCATATCTGTCTAATGCACAATAAAACTTATTGGTTATTACCGATGACAAATCAGCAGTAGAATGAGAAGATCGAAACACATATTGATGATCAGAAAGTAAGTTATTAGATTCAAGATAAGAGTTTAAGTGTTTGTTAATTAAAAACTCAAAAACCTTGCTTATGATAGTAAGTAGACTAATGAGATGGTAGTTAAATGAGTCAGATTGCTCTCCAGAATTTTTGAAAATAGGGATAACAGATGCTGCTTACCAGCAGGCTGGAAAACTTGTCTCTGATAAGCATTTGTTAAATAATTTTGAAAGTATACATCTTTTAAAGATGTAATTGAGAACATAAAAGTTCTAATTAAGAAATCCCAATATGTAATTTAGAAACACAACATGTAAGCAAGAAATCGTATTAAGTAATTAAGAATACATAAATTTTAATTAAGAAATCGTAATATGTAAATGAGAATATATAAATTGTAATTGCAAATGGGTCATTCCATGCCAAGTGGTGAAAGGTCCCTTATGGACCATCTCAGATTTTATTGAAACTTTTTGATTTTGTACATATATATGTTAAAAGCATGTTTTGAAAATTTTAGATCAATATCTAATATGGTTCTTGAGAAAACGCTATTTAAGTAGTGGGCTATTTTGCATAAAACTTCACTCTACAAGAAAAAAGGGTTTTTTCATCATTTTTAACAGCCAATAACTTTTGAACAAGTTAGTTTTATACTTCAATTATTATAAGATAGCAAGTGTGCTGTGGATACTTTGAAAAAAGAAAAAAATATTATTTCTGGCATCTTAACTTTTTCCATAATGGCGGGCTAAAGTTGATATTTTTTGTTTTAAGAATAAGTTTTTTTGTGATTTTAAAGACCTTAATCTTAAAAACTAGTTACAAAGTTAATACAAATCAAATTGCCTGCTGATCTACATGTGGTGGATAAACATTTTTAAAAAAATCAGTTGATTAAAGAGCTGCATTCAAAAGTTATAGGTCTCCAAAATGAGTCAGATCGAGATTTTCGTAAAATTGATCTGTGATGCAAAGCATCTGTTACCTAAGATGGCACTTTTTTTTTTTTTATAAAATTTTTTATACGCATCAATTAAAGACTGTTAATTAATAAAAACCAAAAAAATTAATGGGCGCTTATTTATAACCCCCAAAAGGTAGTCTCTAAAAGTCAGGTAAATTTTCCATAAAATTCTGAAATTGACATAATAAATAAATGCATTGAATTATATAATGTTATTTATTATGAAATATCAATTAAAAAATATCAATGCTTTAAGCCTTTTAATCCCTTTAGATAAAGAACTTTTAAATCCCAATAGATAAAGTCCCCTCCCCTATTTATAATACAATAATTTTTTTAATGAAAAACAAACAAAATGTTTTTAAGAAAATAAACAAAAATAATAAAATTTACAAAAAGTTAAATTTCTCAAATAATAAAATAATCTCATTGATTTCTTTTAAGTCAATATTATAAAATCTTCCACTGTTTGACTGGACTTTAAGAGATTGCACTTTGCACAAAATATGCATTAGAGGTACCCAACAAAGATCATCTCTGCATGGCCACGTAAACTTGTTACATAAAGACTTTTTCATGAATTTCATATTAAGATCTTGATGCTCTTCTGAAATACTGAGAATATTTCCTAAATACCATTGAGCATCGTAAACGCAGGCCACATATTCTCCTGGTGAGTAACTGGAAATTTTATTAATATAAATTCTGCAAGTAGAAAAATCCACATTAGTGCAAATAATATCAAATGAGACTCTTCTTATTTTTATTGAGGTAAGTGACATTGGGATAAAACTGTGGTGGTTTCGTGTCCCAGGTATTGTCGAACAAGAACGATATCTCTCTTCCAAATTGAAGTTTGTAGTATGTGTTTCTATTGAAACTTTGTCAACAAAAAAAAAAGATATTCCTTTGACGTGTTAAACACACCAGCTGTACATTTTGCTTGGTGTGTCAATAGGATCATTTAGTGATTGTAGACTGGCTCGTGCAACAAGACGTTTCACTGTTCCACCAACACCATCGCAAGGGCTTTTACCATGCGATGTTGCAAAAAAGTGCCACTCTGCAGTCATGTCAAAATCGTGTTTATGGTAGCATAAGTTGATAAGATTTTTGTAATTTTTATATTGTGATGCAGCTCCATCACTAAAATAGATAATGTGTTCAAATGCTTGTAATTGTTTAAGTTTATCAATAACATTACCAATAAAGCAATGAACAGCATCTGTTCCATGTTTCAGATGATCTGATATAACACAATAACTTTGACTATCAAGTTTTCCATCTTTTATAAACAAAGGGGTGCACAGTTGCTTGGCTGTTATTCCAGTGAAAACCTTGCACTGCATCCTGTATTAGAAAACTATAGTTTTCTGCAAAGTCAAGAAGAACCAAAGCTTGATTTTCTTTTAAATTAGTTTTCAAATGTTGGTAGTAGGTGGCTTGACTTTTTGATATAAAATGATGCACTCGTAAACTATCTAACTGTTCATAAACCATTTCAATAAATTCATCTAAAGGTAGAGTTGCTGGTACTAAAGTACATTGGTAATTTGATTTTTGCCATTGATAAAAGTTAACTTTACTAATTTCTTTTTCTGTAAACAAAGTGTCAATGTAGTCTAACAAAACCTTTTTAGCAGGACATTTATCGCAGCTATGCAGCATACAATCTCTATTTTCAATGCTACAAACCATTAATTTTAATAAGATTTTGTAATCAGAAATTCCAGGAATTTTCTGTACAAGGAGCTTTACATTTTGATGGTACTGGCAAACACAAACTGCATGCAGACCAGAAGCACCACCCACAGGAATGCACCACTTGGGCCTTAGCTCACAAAATTTTGAAAATCCAACTTTAAGATAATCATATTTCTTTTTAAACTCAATATGTAGCTCTTTCATATTGACTAGTAGAAGGCGCTTTTGGATATGTTGCTTTTTACTATCTACTTTAACTGAAACAAACTCTTTTTTTCCTGGACAAACCCTTGAATATTCATCGCATTCGTAGAAATGAACAACCTCTGTAATTACATCTTCGCTTAGTTTTCTACCCGATTTTGGAGAAGGTTTTGATAGTATTCCACTTTTTTTACTTAATTTTCTGGCTTGTACTACAGATCTTTTTGAAGTAAAAAAAAACTTCTGAGTTTTCTCTATTGACCAACTGTCTGGAGTGAGTGTAAGAAGTGTGATTTTTTCAAAATTTGACAATGTTTTTTCAAATTTTGACTTAATTTGAGTCATAATATTGTCTAAATCTGTGTTTGTTTTTTTCAAACATTTTTTTGAGGGTGATTCAATTCCACAAAGTGCAGCTATTTCTAAACCTAGCACATTGGCAACAGCCTTTTGTGTATGAGCTCTTACGCTATCAATTTTACGCTTTCCATATGCAACTCTATCTTTTTTTGAAACAAGTTTTAGAGGTGAGCATCCAAAACTTGCAATACTTGAATTAAGATCTTCTTTTAATGTATGGTTGTCAACATAAATTTCTTTTTCTTGGAGTTCATTTTCTTTTGTATTATGTTTGCAATTCAGAACTTTTCTGCAACTAGTGCAAATTTTTTGACCAGGTATTAAACCAAAATCTTTGGCATATGAAAGACTGATAACTCTAAGAGAATCTAAAAAATAACGGAAATAATTATTAAATTATTTTTTTTTTATTTATTTAGTGTTATTAAGGTATTTTTATTAAATTAAGATATTAAATATTGAAACTTACTTTTCACATTTTTTGCGTGCTTGTTCAACGGATTACAACAATACCTGCGATGTTCATTCTCATACCTCGACAAGTAAACTTTCTCGTCATAGCTACAAAAAAAATCTATGGGATTTATTTTGCTTCTCAAAGAAATAAGCTCTTGGTTTAGTTTAGACAGTTCTTGGTAGCGTTTACTTTTATTAGATAGATAGCACTGTTCATTTAATGCTTTACCAATACAGCAAGTAGAAAGCTCAGGCATATTACTTATTATTAATTAGTTCTAAAATACAACAATTTATTTGGTTTTATTAGTACTTTTTAGATTGACATACTAGTAATATAGAATTATATGAAACAATAACTAAACTTTTAAAAAGAAATAATTTTTTATGGAAAATTTACCTGACTTTTAGAGACTACCTTTTGGGGGTTATAAATAAGCGCCCATTAATTTTTTTGGTTTTTATTAATTAACAGTCTTTAATTGATGCGTATAAAAAATTTTATAAAAAAAAAAAAAGTGCCATCTTAGGTAACAGATGCTTTGCATCACAGATCAATTTTACGAAAATCTCGATCTGACTCATTTTGGAGACCTATAACTTTTGAATGCAGCTCTTTAATCAACTGATTTTTTTAAAAATGTTTATCCACCACATGTAGATCAGCAGGCAATTTGATTTGTATTAACTTTGTAACTAGTTTTTAAGATTAAGGTCTTTAAAATCACAAAAAAACTTATTCTTAAAACAAAAAATATCAACTTTAGCCCGCCATTATGGAAAAAGTTAAGATGCCAGAAATAATATTTTTTTCTTTTTTCAAAGTATCCACAGCACACTTGCTATCTTATAATAATTGAAGTATAAAACTAACTTGTTCAAAAGTTATTGGCTGTTAAAAATGATGAAAAAACCCTTTTTTCTTGTAGAGTGAAGTTTTATGCAAAATAGCCCACTACTTAAACAGCGTTTTCTCAAGAACCATATTAGATATTGATCTAAAATTTTCAAAACATGCTTTTAACATATATATGTACAAAATCAAAAAATTTCAATAAAATCTGAGATGGTCCATGAGGGACCTCATTAAAATTTGCACCACTTGGCATGAAATGACCCAAATTCACAATTTAAACTTATAGATCATTATAACAGGTTTTCTGAAACATGAATTTCATTAAGTTAGTAATATTAAATTAGGCATTTGTATGCACAAGCAGTAATAATGGAATTGAAAGATCGTTGTGTTGTTTGTCAATACACTATGACCGGAAAGTCTGCGTTCAAATTGAATCCGTGTCAGCATTCATTTCACCAAATTTAGCTTACATCTGCTTCTGGAACAACCAGAACCAACTTGTCTATTTTGTTGGCATGAAATACATACAACTGAACAAGTTGAAAGAAATTATTAGAGGTTGTCCATTAAGTACGTATGCCAAAAGTTGAGATATTTGAAATCCCTTCCTCCCCCTGTTGCCATGCATACTTTTAAGTCCTCCCTTCCCCTCAAAAGTATGAACTCTTTTGAATACCCCCCCCCCCTCCTTCCTCTATTTTTTAAAAAAGTTTAAATTTAGAAAAAATTGTATACTGTAAAACTGTCTAAATCCGGATGTAACAAGCTTCATAACTTACTTATTTTAGCAAAATTATTAATTTTTTTTTTAATTAATGAACATCTAAACAAGACAAATTGAACAATATTAAATGAAAATTATATAAAATATTGCATACTAAATTAACAAAAAAAGGAAAAAGTAAAAACATTATTTTATGCTGATTATTTTAATAAAATAAAAGTTATTAAATTATCATTTTTATTGATTTAAAAAAAAAAGAAACCCTTAAATCTGGATACATGTAATTATTTTTTATGTGCATGAAAAAAATAAAAAGTAAGTTAGCCACCAGCTAAAAAAAAATTGACACTTCAATCCTGATAGCGGTATTTGTTATTTTATGTGCATGAAAAAAATTAATTAGATTATTTATAAATTAAGTAAGCGGAATGCAAACTATTAGAGCAGTGGCATTTTCAAAACAGTAAAAGGGGAATGGAAGCCAATAATTGAAAGTTATTTGACTAAAAATCACTTTTGAAGCCTGACAAATTTACATGTTCCGGCCATGTTTAAAAATCTCATCTAAAATGGTGGGTTTAAACCTGAAAATGCACGGAGTAATATTCAATATACTGATATTGGAATATCAGAATATTGGAATAATAGTTAAAATCAACACAATAAACTGCATAGAGAATACAAACAAACACAAATATCATAAAAAAATACCATGAAAAATTGATAACAATTAACATAACAACATACTTAAATAAAATATTATGCATAAAAAGACAAAATAACTTCATAAATATTGTAAAAAGAAAAAATATCTTTGTAAATACCGTAAAAAGAACAAATAAATTTATAAATTCATTAAAATGACATGGTTCGTAATAGTAATAAATAAATTGAGGGTCTACAAATTTTACAAAAACATTTTCCTCCATTCCAGTGTAAAATAATATTTTTGAACACCAGGAGACTTTTTGAGCACATGGTTTTATTTTTAAGGGAATACCAGAGTAAGGTGGCTTTACATAAAGTTTGTATTTTTATGATTAGAGCCTTAAGGCGATAGAATCAATTTATTGCAACATCTAAGTTGAAAGGGTAAATTTTTCTATATAAATAATCCCTTCATAAATTCAGGGTTTAAACCATTAGGGGTTTAAATACTTCAATCATTAGAAAAGTTTTGAAGATGGATTCTTGGGTTTGTAACTCGTTTTTCATCCAAAATACAAAATTAAATCTTTTATGGACTATGTGGAGTGCTTTTTTATGAATGATATTAATAAAGTTGTCATTGTATTTTGGGAAAAATATCAAAATCAAAACAACAGTACGAAAAATTAGACAAAATATATGCATTAGATAATGTTTTTAAGATATAAAACCTCTTATTTGAAAAAGGGCAAGACACTTACTATTAGTTTTTTTGCACAGTTATAATGTGATCACCAAACTTTAAATCCTTATCATTTGTCCATTAGATCAATATTAATTCATCAGACACCGTCAAGAATGTCAAATTGCAAAGTTTTGCTTAAAAGCTTTGATACTTTGAATTATGCTGTTCAACAAGTTGGAAAAGATATAAACAAATCAGTGTTAAGTATGCTCAGAGATCAATTGACACCAGTTCTAAATATAAAAGTTTCAAATGATTCTAAATTACAATATGATTTCGGCGGATGCCATAACTTTGATGAAGCTGAACAAGCTACAAAAATACAAAAATTAGACAAATAAGTTGCAAAGAAATTGCCTAGAGAAAAAAAAAAGGTTGCTACTGCTACTCAAAATGCATACAAATTGAAGAAAAAAAAAGTTGAAACATGTTGGCTAAACTACCAGGCAAAAAAGTTTGAAAACCAAAGAATCATTCAGAAGACCCATATTTACCTCAAACTTCAAATAGCATTTTGGTATCTGATGATCGTCATTATTATTCTTGTGAAAGTCATTAGGTAAATAGCTTAGATGGTTTAAACCAATGGTTTGCATGTGAGCCGTGTACTCATTGGTCATGCATTGCATGTGTTATTGATTATCATCCAACTATGGAATTTATTTATAATGAATGTGAATGAATAAATAATGTATTTTCTTTTTTAATTAAAACAATTTCATTTTGTTAATAAACTAACTTAATTAAATGTTAGTATTAATTGTGTGTGTTTTTTTGTGTTTTATGTGCATCCAGAGTGACATAGTGACATAGGCCCCGAATTCCGGATAAAAACTGTATTTTTTAAAAATTAAATATGAAAGTTGAAATTACAAAAAGCTTTTTTATATTGTGAGATATGTCGTTTATAGTGTTTTTTATGACATTTATTTATTTAAAAAAAATTATTCAAAAAAATTGACTGAAGATCAAATCAAAAATATTTTGACAATTTCTCAAAACAAAAATATTTAGACATTTTATTATCAGCACAACAACAACCGCATTTTAGCATCAGCACAACAACGACTTCTAGTTAATTCGAAGACGGATGTTTTCGTTAAAAAAGTGCTTTCTACAAAAAACAGTAATGAAAACAAACAAAAAAGAGCTGAATATGTGTATGAATATGGAACATCAAGGAACAAATCACAAATGATCATCAGATAGTTTGGTTGGATGAAACAAATTTTAACCTTTTTTTGTAGAAAAACGCTAGGATGTGCAGGAAAGAAGAGCAATAATGAAAATGCCTGCTTCAAAAGATGCAAACTTACATTTGATTGCAGCTATATCAACAACAAATGTCATCATGATGGAAACTCACTGAAGATTGTTTAATGCTTTCACCAGTGGGTTATATCCGGGAATCTTTTAGAGGATATAATGTAATAGACAATGCTCTATTTCATGCTTGTTTGAAAAGGGTGTTTTCCAGCTCAGTTCTTACTTTTAGGACCCTACAGTCTAATGTTAAACCCACTGGAAACAACTTGGTCTAAAATTAAAATTAATGTTAAAAATAAGATTTATATTCCATCTTTATTCGGTGATGGAATTGTGGAACAACCAATGCAGTATTTAGAAAGAATTGATACTGCGGCAAAAAATACAGTAATAGGAGGTGATTGTGCATGTGCTGCATCAAAAATGATGAATTTACATTTGCGTGCATTGCAAATGCACATA
Source organism: Hydra vulgaris (assembly GCF_038396675.1). Classification (NCBI taxonomy): domain Eukaryota; kingdom Metazoa; phylum Cnidaria; class Hydrozoa; order Anthoathecata; family Hydridae; genus Hydra; species Hydra vulgaris. The sequence goes on from NC_088922.1 coordinate 32,025,432, forward strand.
TTCATTATAAACTTTTCTTAATTACAACTATTATATTCTCAATTACATCTTACGATTTCTTATATACAACTTTCATGTTCTAAATTACATCTTACATTTCTCAATTACATTTTGAAAAGGTGTAGACAACAGCTCTGGAGAGCACCTGCAAGACTAAAACAGTTTTGGGCTTGAATGAGTTGCCTAGTCATAAAAACAGAGAGTTGAAAAAATGAGTTGCCTAGTCATAAAAACAGAGACACAAAAAAAATCCATGCATTGAAGAATCCATCAAAAAGATCCAGCATTCAACATACTAAACTGGAAACAATGTATTATAAATGCATTTATGCCAGCCTAATAGCTGAAGATGGGAGTACAAGGCTGTTCAAAAGCCCCAAGGCAGGGGCTCTTGGTTAAGTAAAGGTTAGAGATTCTAACTGTTACTTAACCGAGAGGTTGTTTTAAGTCAGAGTTGGCTTCTCCTGGCTTTTGTCTAAAAATGTAAGGGTTATTTCTTTTGAGATATTGAAAGCTTATGGTGTATCTGGGAAAGTTTTGAGATTATAAAGTAAATTCTTTTTAGCCACAGTATTAAATACATCCTTAAAGGCCAACACTCTTCTTCATTTTCATTAACTTCAGGTGTATTGTAATAATTTATCTTTGGTTCTGTATTTTTTCTTATCTACATTAATTATCTTCCTGACATGACAAAAAAATCTTACATCTAAAGTGACTCTATTTTTCTTTGCATATCAGTTCTTTGAAACTTTCGCCCATCTTTTCCTGACTCATACAACCATAAGTATATAAATTACTAGATAGAGCATAGGCATACCTGGATTAATAAATTTAGAAATTTTTTTTTTCTTATTATTAATCCAGACATGCCTATGCATTCGTTAATATTCACAAATTCCCCAGACTTAAATCCTATTGAAATTATGTGGTACTTAGTGAAAACCACAGTTGTCTTTGTAATGCAATTCTGGTTAGCAACAACAGTTGACGGTCCTAAAAATACAATTGGCTATGACTGTTTGCAAGAGATAACTACAGAATTTTTTGAAAATTCGTGCAATTTAATGTTCAAGAAGATTTCTAAAGTCTTGAAGTTAATAGGTTAACCATCAAAATATTAACAATAGTATTCTTTTTTGACATGGAATTGGACAATTGTTTTCTTTTTGACTTTTTCTTGTGTTTAGTGTGTATATAGCTAATCAACCATAAAATAAAGTACTGTACTTAAAGTAAAGTGGAGTAATTTACTATTACTCATTGTTAATATAAAGTTTAATATATACTAATGTACAATAATAAAATTGTTTATTAATAATATAAGTTAGTAGAAAATCACTTAACAAAATTTTTTTTTATTCAACATTAAATTTAAATTTAATAAGTATATTAAAGTTAAACAAAAAAAAAATTTTGTCAAGTGATTTTCTACTAATTTATAATTGCTCTGTTCTTTTAAGAATATTGAGCACTCTATTTTGAAGAATACATTATATATATATATATATATATATATATATATATATATATATATATATATATATATATGTATATATATAATATTGTTAATATGCAATTTTAATAAACTCTCTATTAACAATTAAAAAATTCGAAATATGTATATATATGTATATATTTCAAATAATTTACAATTTTTTTAAAACTTTTTGACATGTTTCATCAATATCAATTGACATCATTAGGTATAAAAAATTTGTTACAATATCTGTATATAAACAATATTTTTTTTGCTACATTAAAAAATTAGTAGTTTTTACCATAGTTACATTTTATAAAATAAATAATTACCCTGAAATTTTACAAAAGATTACACAAATGGTGTGAAGTAATTAGTAATAAACAAAATAGGAAATAAAAAGTAAAATAGTTGAGAAATTATATTGTTATATTAATAGTGTATGAGTTGTGTATTAAGAAGAGGTTTTTCCATTTCAATATGGATACCTTAATTTTGAACTCATACTTGGAGGAAGCTCTGTCAATAATGGAAAAGCAATCAAGATTTGTTGAATTTTTGCATTTTTGTGATGAATTGAGATGTTTGTAAATATTAATGGATACAGTAATAAAAGTAAGGGAGGCCTTATCTGAATTTAAATGTTCTGAAATCTTTGTTGTGTAGTGTCTGGTGGATTCACTGATGTATCCAGCATTACAGCTGGAACATGCAAATTTATAGACAACAAAGGATTTTAAGTTTGAGGGTAAGGGGTCTTTTGATGAAAGCATTCTACTTATTTTAAAAGGTGTAAAAACTAGTCTTGCCTTTATATTATCTTTACAATATTTTTTATTATATTTATTTAATTGGTGTTGAATTGTGTTTGAAATTTGTCCAACAAGGGAGTTTAAAGTAATGTATATCAGATGGTTTTGAAGATGACATGTTTTCTTTAGGAGAGATAAGGTTGTTTAGTAAATTTTTTAAGGTTTTGTCAATTAACTTCAAAGGGAAAGAATTTTTTTGGAGAGTTTGTTTAATTTTTACAACATCTACATGAAAACTTACCCAGTTGCTGTTGATTTTGAAGGCCCTGTCAATCAGAGTTTTAATGAGTCCTAGTTTATAATTAATATTAGTGAAGCTGGTAAAATTAGTCAGTAAACCTGTGTAAGTTTTTTTATAAAACGTTGAAGTATAAAATTTATTATTTACAGAATTAATCATTATATCAAGAAAATTTAATTTGTAATAAACTTCTTTCCCTTTAGTAAATTTGAGGTTAGGATCAGCGCCGTAGTGAGATCAAAAATCCTTTCAGGCAAGGAGAAAAAATGCCGCCTCAAATTCAATAATTTTTTTAATGTTTAATTTGATTCAAATTTTGATAAACCTACTTAAAGCACATTTAAAATCAACTTTAAATCGTGCTTTGTGGTTGAAAGTCATTCAAAAAATTACCAGGCATTAGTTTTTTTAATAAATATTAAAATTAGACACATTCAAACAAAATTTATTTTTCTAGCTTTCAATGATGCAAAGTTATCAATAATTTCATTGTAACACAGATATTTTGCCAGGAGATTTTCAATTGACAAAATGGCAAGATTAGTCAAACGTTCTTGACCTATGGAGGATCTTAGATAAGTTTTCAAAAGCTTAAGTTTGCTAAAGCTTCGTTCACATGATGCCACAGTGATGGGTAGTGTGAGAAAGATTCTAAGAGCAACTTCAATGAAAGGGTATGCCTCAGTCAAAAAATAGGTGTGCATAAATTGCAAGATTTTCAATGGATTTGCGTTTTTTAAATCTGGAATCAGGACACTGGCTTGAAACTTAAAGCTTTTAATTTCAGATAGAAATTCATAAGCATTAAGATCACGAACATATTTTTGACAAAGTTTATCTTCACATCTCTTCAGATCTTTAACTGACATACTTGCAAGAGAGTTACCATTTAGAAACTCAAAATCTGATGAAATCTCAGCCATTGTTTCAAATCTCCAGTGTAATTGTGTAATTATACTGTCAAAGACTATATTACAATTAATTTCAAAATATTTTTCTAGAGGTATGTGTGAACTTTCTTCCCTTGTTTCATCATCAAACATCCTTTTTGCATTTTTTTTCTTTTGATTGGAAAGCTATCTTCAATGTCAAGATCTTTTGATATTATTTCAGCTTTTTTCATGCTGTTATGAGTGCCCCTGTCTCGAAGGTTTTGTATAGAAGCAATCAGACCAGCAATTTTTTTTGGTGCAATATCAATTGTCATATTTTTTGATTGTAAGCTGCGATTCTCTCTGTCAATTAATGTAAGTATCATGTTCCAAAGGTAAAGTCAGCAAAGAAACTCAAAATCAACTTGAATCAAAATCTCTCTAGCTCCGGACCTTGTTTCAGCATTTAGCAGAGAATCATTACTAATTTCTTGTAAAACATTGCAAACATTTGTAATTTGATTATTTAGTGAATGGATAGCCTCCTTTTCGGCAGACCAGCGTGTTTTACTTTGACTTTTTAGGGTGACTTCAAGTGTTTTCATCAGTTTGTCCCATCTGGTGGTGGAACTTGAGAAGAAATTGAATATTTTTTGAACCTTTCCAAAAAATGTAATCATAAATGGAGAAACTTCTGCTGAATGGACGCCTACAAGATTTAGAGTGTGAGCTGCGCAAGGCACATACTGTGCTAAATCATTTTTTGCAGTTATTTGGGCTTGAACACCAGAATATTTTCCAGACATGTTGGCTCCATTGTCATAACCCTGACCTCGGCAATCTTCAATGTTTAATTCATCTTTATTTAAGCTGAATAATATTTCTGAAGCCAGACCAACTCCGGTTTTTTGATGAGACTCAATGAAATCTAGAAAACTCTCTTCAATAGACCATTCTCTATCAGTGACACAAACATATCGGATTATTTCTGACATTTGTTCTTTGTGAGAGAGATCAGGAGTGCAATCAAATAAAATTGAATAATATTTGGCTTTTTTAATTCTCGTGACTATCTCACTTTTCACCTTCCTGCCAAGAAGTTCAATTAGTTCATTCTAAATGTGTGGGGAGAAGTAACTAACAGATTTCTGCTTAAGTTTAACATTTGTTATGTGTTCTGCTAAAGGATGATGATAGCATGCTATAAGTTCAATTGTATTGAGAAAGATTCCACTGTTTGGCTCACCAATAATAATGGAACTGCCTCGAAAAGCCAATTTGTTCTTAGCGCAGAACATAATTGAATCTATAACAACTTTTGGAATATTTCGCCACTTTTCTTTTTCAGTTTGGATGGCATTTTGAATGTCCTTGTCTAAAGATCTTCCCTCTCTCAGATTTTTTTCCATTTCTTTCCATGAAGTGAAACACTTTCTATGTTCACAGCTATTCTCGTGTTCAGGGATTCGAAGGTTTAGTTGTTTCCATTCTGAAAAAACTTTTGATGTATCTGCAAACTTGCTTGTATTTGTGTTTGAAAAAAGGATACATGGAAAGCAAAACAAAGAATTTTTTGATGCACTGTATAACAACCATTGACGATTAACTTTTTCCCCATTAGGATGATTTTTTCAAACCAACTAGAACTGAAATGTCTGTTTTCTGATGATGTTGATGTGGTTGGATAGACTTCTCTCTTGTCTTTTTTAGCACCATGTTCAACCAAAGAACATCTTAGACTGTCATTAATTTTGGGCCAAGTTGGTGGATCATCAAACTTGAATTCTAACAGATTTGTTGTAACTGCATTTTGGTTGACTTCACTGTTTTGCAGTAACTGTTCATCATCACATCGAAAAAAAACTGGACTTTTTTGCGCTGTAAAAATAAAAATAAACTATATCAACATTTTTTCCATTGTAATATTGCAAATGACATGGCTTAGTTTGCTAAGTTTTTTAATTAAATTTATTTGTGATTTTGACTTGAACATCCATCAATAAAAATATTTTTACCTGGTTGTTCTGTTTGATCTTTGCTTTTTTTAATCCATTTTGCAAACACCTTTTATAATTTTTTGTCACTTTCAAGTCGTTGCTTTTTTAACTTTTTTAAAGCTGAACCAGATAGCTTTATTCTTTTTTTTGATGGTGACATAATAGATTTTAAAACTTTTATTTCAAAATATTTTACTTTTCTTGACAAAGAAAGAATGAAAGTTTCTGTGTGCGACTAGGTGTAATCAATAAATACAAATGCAATTATTTTGCCTCGATTTCTTTTTTAAAAGTTTTTAAGTCAAAAAACTGTGAGTTAAAACTATTTTCATTAAATTGCAAATCTGGGTCGTAAAAGTCATTAAGTAAAACATTTGTAGTTTCGAAAACATTAAAGTGTTGCATTCCAAAATCTATTGTTTGTTTAGCCATATGTAAGAGTAATTAATTCTTACGCTTAAAAAAAAAATTAAGTTATTTTTTAAATTCGCGATAATTAATTTAGTTATATTTAGTCGTTGCGTATTTACCTTGATTGCGCAGTTTTTTCACTTCTTCCCATAGTTTCTTTCTCTCTTCCATAGTTTCTTTAGCCGACAACCCGTAGATGTTGTCCGAAAGTTTTTTCCACATTTTGTTGACAAAAAGTAAAAACTAAAATGCAAGACCGGAATTATTTTTTTTAATAACTGATAGACTGCCTGCCCCAACCAAACCCTCAGTCGATGTAGCAACACTTTCTTGCAGCTCAGGCTAAAAGATAGTAGATGTAGCAGCACTCCCTTGCAAGTCAGGCTATTTGTCAGTCGATGTAGCAGCACTCCCTTGCGAGTCAGGCTATAAGAGAGTCGATGTAGCAACACTCCGCGCATGATTTACAGTAAAAAAAATAAAAATAAAAACATTTTATTAAAAAAATTAAAAATAAAAACATTTTTTAAAAAATAATAAAAATAAAAACATTGTTTATATTGTTAAAAACATTCAGAATGTTTTTAAAACATTCTGGTCAATTAAATTTGCGTTTTTGTGGGTTTTTTTAAAAACAATTTATTTATAATTAAATTAATGGTTTTTACTTTCGTCCAACACGCAAATGTTGGACGAAAGTCAAAAGTAATTAAAAGTGACGTATGTGTTGGCGTAAGAATCACTTTTTTCCTTCCGCTCTTCCCAAAGACAACAAACTATAGATCTATATATATATATATATATATATATATATATATATATATATATATATATATATATATATATATATATTTATATATCAGGCCTTGTTAAGGAGCGTTACGCAGCTCGCATTTTGCCTGCAAAAAGGTGATTTGCCTACCACGGCTGTTTCAAACCGAGCTTAACGGCTTCTTGTTATTTTTTGAAAATATTGACTTAAGGGGTGTTACTAAAACTTCTATAACTTTTAAAATATTAAAGATAATTTTGTTTTGTAAAAATAATAAAAACACCTATAAAATGTTTCATCTTACGACATTTAATGCATTTGTAAAAAAACTTCTTTAAGTTTAAAAAAAACGTGACAAATGATGAAGTTGGCTGAATTTTAGTAATTTAATGTTACTTTTTATCAAAAAAAAATCAGAAAAATTTATTTCTGATAGTTATTCTCAAATATACCCATTGTTTGACCATTATAAAAACAAAAAAACCTTACTTAATTGTTTAAGGATAGCTAAAACAGACTTTATTGAGGTCTGAAAGCAAACCGCACTTTTCACAAAGTTATGAAAAATGTAGTTAAAAGGGGGATTAGCTGTTAAAAAAGTACATTTTTAAACCTAGGAGTTCTTGTTTTAGAAACTTATTTTCCTAAGCCAATAAATTCATTGCATTGCAAAATAAAGCCAGATTTCGATTTTGGAATATTTAGTCAAAACATTTAAAGCTTAAGCATTTATTTTTTTCTGTGCATACAGTTCTAATAATATGGTGTTAAGTTGTTAATAAATAAACACTCACCAAGTCTAATAAAATAATTCATGACCAAATTTGAGTTTAAGTTTTTGAATTAACCTCGCTTTTGGTAGTAGAGTTATTTTATAGCACTTGAATCTATAGTCTCTTCTCTCAGTAAATAAAGTGTTTGAATATACAAATAGCTAATTGAAATCTTTTGAAAATTTGTTTTTATTCCCATTAAAAACTGTTTTATAATCAGTTGGTTTACTGATTGGTTCTTTAAGTAGTAAACTATCTTTGTACATCCAATTGATATCAGATTCATACTCATGCTAAACCAGAAAAACAATTGCTCCACTCAAAGTTTTGATAACGTTTAAAAATTCTTAATTTATTGAACTAAATTTTTACACCAACTTGATATGAGATTTATATTCCATTCTTTAACCAGTGAGGAGGTATGCAGAGCAGAGGTACTGCAAAGGTAGAACTAACTTCTGGTGATAAACATCGAATGGATATGTAATATATCTATAAAAAAATGTTACATATAATGACGGACAATACATTTTTTAAATTAAATACACAAACATACAAGATCATACCCAACCAACATGACAGTTGCTCTGATCACAAGTTAATATATAAAATTTAGATTTTTACATACATTTGATGCAAGACTAGTATTCCATTCTTTAACCTGAGCGAAGGTATTGCATAGGTATAAATAACTTCTAAAGATATGAACAGAATGGGCACCTACCTAATATATAAAATCAATATATTAAAAAATAATATTTTAAACTAACATTACACAAATATTAGAACAGAATAAAATTATCTTATATATAAATTAAAGATCTCATATAATTTATCTTACTTGTAAATAGTTTTTTTTGTTGTTGTTGTTTTTAATTTTTTAAATATTTTAACTAAATTTGATGACCACAAACAAGACAAAGACCTTGTCTATAAAATGAATTTTCGCCACGCTCAGAACACACAACACACTTTCTCACCTTAGAGACTTGAAGCTTCCTATCAGCTTTGCTGTGCAATTCAAAGCGTTTTAAAACAAGATGCAGCTTCTGCTTCTGATTTCTTACTGAATGCAACTGTCTTAATTCCTTATTTACGCTATTATGCAAACACTCTCCCTCCTCTTCACTTAGCAACCCAATAGTTTTATGGAATTTTACAAATAGTGGCACATTAAAAATAAGTTCATGCATTTTTCGTGTGATACTTTTATTTGGAAAGCAAGCATGAAACTCAATAGCAAATAAATTTATATATTGATGAAGCTCAGTAATTAGCCTAATACTCATAGTCTCTAATTGAGAACTTAATGAGTTACAATGTGTGTTGAGAGCCCTATTTTTAGAATTTAAATCTGTAATTTCAGCTTCTAACTTAAATACTTGCATTTTAAATTTTTCTATTTGCTCCATATTTGTTTTATTTTCAGAAGTTAATTGATCAATTTGATTCAGTAGCTCCTGACTGTTATTTAAAGTGAAGAAGTCATCTGCATCTGCTTTTTTTTTTTTTTTTTTGGGTGGAGCTTGCGACAGTTGCATTTTTAAAAATTCTTCGTTTTTTATAGCTTTAAAATTTTTTTTTTATTTCTTTATTTGGCGTGTTAACTTTAGGCATATTTTATCAAACTCGTCATTACTAGGCATATCAAAATCAATTGGCAAAAGAAAACTCATAAAACTAAATAAATCACCTCTTATTTTAAAGACTGTCATTAAAATGGAAATGACATTGTTACTGATCTTATCTGTCCTAATTAATCGCTTAACAAAAGGAAAGTTACACCTATCTTCCCAACCATTTTTCCATCCAATATGTTGTTTTAGAATTTCCCTCTCAGTTGAATACATTGTTATCAAAATAATATTGACTTATTAATAAATATAATAAAAACAAATAAAATAATATTAATTAACAAATATATGCACTAGATAAAAGTGGATTTAACAACTTATCTGATATTAGTTTGATAATCCAAAGAGAAAAATTCCGCGTAACTTTGTTTACTTTTATACTTCAAAAATTGACTCGCCGAAACAGTTGTTTGGAGAATATTCGTTAATAAATAGTTTGGGACGTAACGCATCAAGGTTACTTCATCGCAAAAAAACGTCAACACAAATGTACGCCTAAAACTAACAAGATTAGTTGTAAAACATGACATTTTTGAAAACATATTTCATAACATAGCTGAAGGCACGTAAAATAATTTTTTTATTTTCATTTGTATAAAAGGTTGAAATTTCATTAAATTACGTCATCCATCAAAAAAGTTACGTTTTGCATTTAAAAACGATCAATTAAAAAATATAAATGCTTTAAAAACAGTCTTTTTGTAAAAAATTCTCTAGAATTTAGGGTTAAGTGTTCCAAATTTCAAATATCAAGCACAAAGCTGTGTTATGAAATCTTAGTTGGCCCAACTCATGTTTTCCGGAATATATGCGAAAATTAGAAAAGTGGTTCTAAATTATTAAAAATATTTTGGCAATATTTATTTTTATACCAATTAATGTAAATATTTATTTAACAAGGAAAGATAGATCTTTTATATTTTTTTAATTGCAAGATGAAAGCATTTATATAAAAAAGTTACTATTAATTTAAAGTTTGTGAATTTTTATACTTTTTATGCAGAAATACTTTTTTTTTTTGATAAACTCATGACGTCACGCTCGTTTTTATATTGAGTGAAACAGCCGTGCTACGCGTTCAGCAGTTTTGCGATACGCAATAAACTTTTAGAATATTTAAATTATTTTTTGATTGTCGTTAACATGTCGTTAACATGACGTTTATTCAGAAGAAATAAAGTCGTAAGTAAAAGCATTTAACCGCAATTGTAAACTAATAGATTTTTTGTTAAAGAAACAGTTTGTTTCATAATTTTTTTTTGTTGTTGTTAAAAATTAGTTAAAAAAAATAAAGTGTTTTAAGTTTTATCTTAAGGAATTAAATATATAAATTCCTTTTGAATATAAAGTTTATTTTTAGTCATAATAGTTTAAAAAATGCACGATGTATTTTGATGTAAATTTTATATTAATAAAATAATTTGTTTATTGATAATTCAATAACGTAAAGTTTTAATGACGTTTAATTTATGAAAATAAATTACGATCACGAATATGTTATCGGTAAACAACAACAAAAAACTCTTGTTTAAAAACAAGAAATGAGTTCACAAATTAAATAAGAAAAAAATTATTAACAGTTAAAAAAATAACCAAAAACCAACTGTAAAATCATATGAAAATAGACAAACATTATTTTACGTTTCATGAAAAAAATATTTTTTTCAAAATAAAATTTAGTTCATATTTGAAAAAAATAATAAAAATGATTTTTTAAATAACAACTTAGATTTTATTTGTAACTTTTGTTATAGTGAGAAAAAAACAAATTGTATGATTTTTAACGCGTTTATAAAATAACTTTAATTACAATGGGGTACTTGAAAAGACGCGAGTGAAGCAATATAACTTCTAACGATGCAAAATATATTTGCTGAGTTACTTAGAAATGCATTAGAGTTACTTAGAAATGCTTACGCGTTTTCGTTACGCAGCGAAATCTCATAACAAGGCCTGATATATATATATATATATATATATATATATATATATATATATATATATAATATATATATATATATATATATATATATATACGTATATATATATTTCAAATTTTTTCAATACCCAAATTGGAGACCTAAGACTTGTCTAAAAATAGTGAACCTGATACGATCACACCTATATACTAATTACTTTGTATTAGTATATTGACTTAAACTGTAACAGTTTATCGTGTTCAAGTCTTTAATAATTAGACAATTTTTTCAGTTTATTTTCAAGTGTCGGGTAGACACAAATTTGATTAAAAATTTATTTAATCTTAGATTGTTTTTAATAATTTTATCTAGTGTTACTTGATTGCAACACTTAAATAAATAACAAAATTGACTAATAGTTCTGAGCATAATTGACAAATAAGTCTACGCATAAAATAAGTTTACGCTTAAAATAAGTTTACGCCTAAAATAGCAATCCCAAAAGAGCCACGAGAAATAAAAAATTCTGCACCAAGAATCTTTTTATGTAGAGTCTTGGGTTAGTTTATTCGGTTTAACTAAAACTTAATGTTTAAGAATTATTTATGAATTTAAATGCCTCCAAAATGACTTTATAAAATAAGAAATGCAAAATATAACTTAAAATTAAAATAATAAATGTAAATATCTGAGTAATATATACGCTTTTTTTAACTAAATTTGTTTATTTTATTTTTGCCTCACTCTATATCATCATGGTAAAATTTGCCCAGCTTCATTTTTTTCTGCCTATGCTGTACCCAGTAATTTATATATCTATCCGTACAACCTTCAACTTTTCAAGTGTTTTGTCAACTCCTGCCTTGTTCTTTAAAACTATTTTTTGTTTTTTAGTAACTCTAAACTGTGTTGCTTGCAATTATTACTGTCATTAATTGCAAATAATTATTGGCATTAATGGCAAATAATTACAGGCATTAATGCCAAATAATTACTGTCATGCTTTCTTCTTAAAACTAATCTTCCTTGTTGGGAGTGAGTTTTGAAAAGAAAACATGACAGTATTTATGAAAAAGTAAATGTATATGCATAAACTTATTATATATAATTAATATTAAATTTTACCAACCCATGCTAAATCTTATAATCTTAATGGGGCTTGTAAAAAGCCCCATATTTAGCTGGGATCAGGGCCCGCGTCACTCACTACCTGTAGAGTTGTTTACTAAATATCATTCAAGTAACTTAAACAATTTAATTTTAAAATAACTCAATTTAAACAACTTAACTAACTAAAATTCAACTTAATTTAAATTTTAAATAGTAATGTTGCTTTTTCCTTGATGTGCAATACTTGCAGTTTTATAATTTATAAAAGATGATTTATTAGATGTCCTATGGTAAATTATTTTATGAAATTTTTTTGTAAATGTTATTTAATATAAGGATAGGTTTAGCGAATCGCTTTTTTTCAGGAGGTATTATACAACATCATTGTACCAATAAAGACATTAATCATGCAGTACAATTGATTGGGTACAACTTGGATGATGGTTTAGTACCTTATTTTGTTGTTCGCAATCAATGGGGTCCGTTATTTGGTGAAGATGGTTATCTTCGAATAAAATATGGCGGTAATATCTGTGGTAAGTCGAATCTTTTGAATGAATGACCTTTAAATCACATTGAAGTTATTCACATTGTTATGAATTGCTTTAGTAACTATTAAACAGTTAGTTATTGGGTTTAAATTATTAAGAGCATAAACGAGAGCCCATCAATGAAAGAGAAGATTTTCGAAAAGCTTGATAAGTGCTAAATTTTATCAGCAATAAAATGTATTAAGCTGTTTCAGAATTTTTCAATTGGTTTCAAAAAAAGAGAAAAGTATACACAAATTATTGTATATGTGATCGTCCATAAATTACGCAAAGCTAAATTTAACTATTAGACAAAACAAAAAAGATCAACTGTTTTCCCTTTCAGAGTCCTTAATTAAATCAAGTATATAAATAGCCCGTAAAAATCGCTACACAAGAGAGCAAATGATCTCCTACTTTATTTATTTTTTTCTATTTTTTATTATCCTTTCTATTTTTTTAATAAGTTTTGCGTTGCGTAATTTATGGACGATCCCTATACATATAACAGATAAATAGATATAACAGATTTTTAATGAATTTTCTGAATAGATATAAAAAGTATATTAGGGGTATAAAATAAAAAAGAATTTCAGGATTTTTAAATGAGCATGTCACCTAGTTATGAGCTTTTATATTTTGAAAAAAATGACAATAATTTTAAGGCACATCTTTTTAAAAAACTCACGCACCAAATGAATTTTGGTTCCTAAATTACACAACGCTAAATCTATTTAACAGAAGTAGGAGATTTTAAGCTCTTTTACGCGGCGATTTTCATAAAACTTAACGCGCTATTTTGATTTTTAATTTAACTTAATGCTCTTCGACGGAAAAGATTTTTGTTTTGCTTATTAGTGAAATTTAGCGTTCGTAATTTAATCCAATCAAATAATAAATTGTATAAGGCATTACAAGCTCATTTATTACACAACCATTCAATATGTCAAACAAAAATTCTATTGCAACCAAAATATCAAGAGACAAAAAAGAATTTGATTAACTTCGAAAAGAATAAAAGATTACGTAAGAGTAAATTTCAAAAATCATTTGAAACAGTATGTAAAATGCCAACAAATTGGCAAATAATTAACAATACACCAGCTTGGCATCAGATTGTAAAAATGTTAAAGAACGAATAAAGAAAATTTTACATGGATGTTTAGAAATATGGGCCAATTTGAATTTTCCAACAATAGACAAAAGATTAATGCCAAAAATAATAGAAAAATTGATTAAAAAGAGACAAATTGAAATCAAAAAACCATGTACTTATAGTTTTGATGGTTTATTAGATATAACGAAAGAGGATGAACTTTGGTTGCATTCTGAAGATAAAAATCTTTATTTAAAGCAATTAGAGATTGGTAGAGTGGGGTATACTACAATGAAGCCTGATGATCCTAAAAAAATACATCCTTCAAAGAAAATTAAAATTGGAAACGTTTTATCAATGCCATTAACTTCAATTCTGAATGAATACAGAAAAGAACACGAAAATAGAAATGATTCAGTAAGTGACAGTGGCAGTGATTATGAACCTTCAATAAATATTTATAAACTAAAAATTAAACAGAGGAAAGTCGAGGCTGTTAAATTGGTTTGTCAAGCAAAGCTAAATACACGAAAAGCTGGCACAGTGTTTCAACAACTTCAGATGGCTTGTGTGTATCTTCCTGCGCCAACTCAACCAGCAATCTATATGGCAGTCATCAGGGAAAGTAAAAAGTAACGAGATAAATTGAGGAAAGAACTGAAGGTCGAAAATTATTGTTTGCATTTTGGTGGAAAAAAGAATGCTGGGGTAAAACATCAAGTAGTCGTGATAAAGAACAATAAAAAAGAGGTTAGGCTAAAGTCAATGGTATTGAAGAATGGAAAGTCAGAGGCAATTTTTGAAGGACTTTGAGAACTTTTGAATGAATATGATTTATGGGGATAAACTGAAATGGAGAGAAGACATGCAATTTTTAAAGCATCTGATTAACGTAGTAAAATACTTTTGGAATAAAAAGAACTTTTCTAAGGTTAATTTTAAAAGTTTACCAAATTTTTAAAATTAACCTTAGAAAAGTTCTTGCTTACATACTAATTCCTTTAGACAGAAAGATCCAACATTTGTACTGAACGAGCAGTAAAAGTTTTAGAGGATATCAAAAGTCTTTGTTAACTTTTTATTTGATTATTTATTAACATATAAAGATTAAAGCAAATGCAAACCTTTTTTAACATTTTGATGTTTTGTTAATTTTATAAATATAGTTTTATTTGTGTGATATCTCGATTACATATTTGAACATAACTTATTATTTTAAGACAAAGCGGAAAACATTTTACTTCAAATTACCAGTAAAGAATTTCTAGGCGTGTTTGTAATGTGGTTAACAGCTTTTGGCTTGGCTTTCTAGTGGGTCAGTGCGTGAGTTTTTTTCTAGAAACATAATGAAACTAAATTCTCTTATTTATTTACAAAGCTCATCAGATTATGACATGCTCATTGAGTTTGTAAAAGTATTATACCTCTAATATAATTTTTAAAAATGAGTTTAAATATTTCTGATTAGAATTAATATTCTAAATAGAATTAATTAAAAATATTTTGAATTAATTTAAATAAGTAATACTTATTTTCCTTTGATACATCAAATGTAGTGATCATTAATATGTATGTAATAATAGAATTTTCTTTTGGCGGTTTGGAAGTTATTATTTAAAATTTAATTTGCAATTTAAAAATGGTTAACAATAAATTTTAGTAAACTTAATTAATCAATTTAATCCTAATTTTAATTTTGATTTACTTATGATGATGCGATCTCACTCAGCTTGTTTAACATTATAATTTAATAAAATGTTTTATGTTCTTATTTATATAGGTGTTGCAGAGCAGCCTTCGTTTATAGTTGCTTGATGTTTCTCCCTTATATAGGTGTTGCAAAGCAGCCTTCGTTTATTGTTGCTTGATCTTTTTCACTTACAGTATTATAAGTTTTAAAAGTTATATATATATATATATATATATATATATATATATATATATATATATATATATATATATATATATATATATATATATATATATTAAATTAAAGAAATTGTAAAAAAAAAAATTAAATGACGTAAAAAACAAAAAAAAAGTAAAAACTAATTTTTGTGGCGTAATCTTATCAATTTAATATAAATAAAATATATTTCCAATAATATTGTAAACTTCAAAAATTTGTTTGAAAATTCTTTAAATCAATTATTTTTAATATATACAATAATTGCCAACTTTGAGGGTTTTTTTGTTGTTGTTTTTTTGAGAAATTTTTTACTATTCATTTTTTTTCAAGGCATAGCCCTATATCAGTAAAATCATTATTAAATAAATAGATCCTGACTTTATTAAAGTTGTATAAAATAACACTAAATGTATTAACTTTTCAAATTTATTATTATATTAAATTTATTTTTATATATTTTAATTTTAATACAATATTTTTTATCATTAATTAAATAATTTAATCAAAAAAATCCTCGTTTTTTTTTTTTTTTTTTTTTCGTTCAACAGAAAGTAAGTTGTTGGGACCATTTTATTGTTTCGTTAAAATAAATGTAAATTGTGGGACCTTTGTAGTGGTTTTTTTAACGGAATGTAAATTGTGGGGGAATCATACTAAGTTTTTTTACTTTACTTTTTTTACTCAGTATGTCACTTTTTCTATGTAAGCCTGAATTAAATGGTATAAATTTTTTGATGAAAAAACAACTCAAGGGAAATGTACTTTTATAAAAGTTTTTTTTGTTTTTTTCCCTAAATGTTGACTCTTTATGTGACAAATGTACATAACTACTATAATATTGTTTAACCCAATGCGTTAGTATGATACAATTTTTATAGTTTTTTATAATACTATTTTGTGTATGAGTATAACTTAACTCTCAAATATACCTTATAAATATGATAATAAATATTATAGATTTAATTTCAAATTAGTTGCTATTATTCCTGCATTTTTATCTTTCAGATTCATAATCTATTCAAAAAAGTAAAACGGCATTGTTAGATGGTATTAAAAAAAAAAAAAAAAAAAACAGAAAATCCATTAACACTAAGTTGAGCAAGTGTTAATTGATTTTCCAATTTTTAAAGGTTCAAGAAAGTTCCTCCAAACTGAATTTTTGATAAATTGTAAAAAATCCTCCTAGTAAGAAACTTTTTATAGTATTACTTATGAAATTGCAGAAGTTTATTTCTAACAACGAGTTTAAACAGCCTATAATTTATTTTTAATTTTAAAGCTATAGAACTATGACTCGGTAGAGGTTAGTCTGCATTCTTGATACTAAGATAGCTCGGTACAAAGCACAAAAGGCCAATAAAGAACACTGGGAACCTAAACTTGATAAACTTTTAGACATTGCTTTTTTCAAATGAAGAATTATTTACTGCAGTGAATGTGATGCCCTTTGCAAAGAATCTTGTGATGATCGTGCTCATTGCTTTTGCAAGTATGACTTAAATTTAAGAATTTCTCAAAAAAAGCTTATTTGGATAAAAAAACAGCGAGAATAACATGACAGTATTTCATTTATGCAAGATTTTGGACTAGATGTTAAAGAAACTGCCAAACTTAGGCTCAAAACCTTACGCGAGAATCGACTGACAACGAGAAGAAGCTTCGAAAGCAAATTTAAAGTTATTGGTAACTGCTGCACATTTACTGCTAAATTATGGGTGTTCCAACAGAAATGAACAATAGTCTGAATGTTGATACGGTTAGTCACTAGCGGATTATCATTGAAACAAATGAGGCCATGACCTCAGGCTCCACAATTTAAGGGGCCCCAAAATTTAATT
The DNA here is from genome assembly GCF_038396675.1 of Hydra vulgaris. Taxonomy (NCBI): domain Eukaryota; kingdom Metazoa; phylum Cnidaria; class Hydrozoa; order Anthoathecata; family Hydridae; genus Hydra; species Hydra vulgaris. The sequence continues at coordinate 32,042,826 of NC_088922.1, forward strand.
TTTTAGAAGAAAAAAATTTCTGAACACATTATTTTCTTTATACAATTTCTCTGCAACCTTCAAAAACAAAAGCCTAATTGTCTAATTATACGAGTTTATTACCTTACAAGGTTATCACTTCTCAAGGAAATCATGCAAAAGAAAAAATAATTTTTCGCTCAAAAATAATCTGTCGTTAGCATTTTCTCTTAAGATTCAATTCATTCAAAAGAAGTGTGTAAGTATTTTAATTAGTTAATTACAAAAGTTTTATGAAGTAAAACATTACTATCATACAATGAGTTTTGTTTTACACGAAAAACTTGTTTGAAACGTCATTTGTGTAACATTGATAAAATTAGGTTTGACGGTATTTGGTTTCAGTTAGTATTTCTTTTTATTGCACGTTTTAGGTGGCTAAATAATGTCTGGTTTCTGTCGGACTTATAAAAGCAGTGCTGCAAAGCGAAAAAAAACTTCAGAAAAAAGTAAAAGAGAAGAAAATATATTAAAGAAGACCACCAAACTTGATACTTTTTTCACTTTCAAGTCAAGAATAATGGATTCCATTAGTAGAAATGCAGTCTTATTTAGAAGCAAACAACAACATAGATACTTTGTTACATACTAATGCTATGGTTGCTGTCAAGCAAATTTATAATCAAACCGACGAAGAACATCAGGATACATATCAAACCGATATAGGGTCGCGGAAAAGTGTTTCTAAAGATATGCAAAAGTACTTCATCAGGAACGGAAGTGCTAAAAGTCAAAACATAACTGATAATTTTGAAAAGTCAAAACGGGTATATGATAATCCAAATTGGATTCGTAATTGTTGATCTGCATTATTCACACGGATATATCCTCTAACTAACGAAAAATCCAACCGTGCTGGCTTTGTTATTCCCCAACAAATGGAAAGATATACTGTTTTTTTGTAAGCTGTTCTCATCTACTCAAATAGATTTATGTCATAGGTTCAATGATAGGAATAATGCCAAACGCGCCATTGATATGCATGAGAAGAGTCAAGCAGTGTTAACTTTTATAGTTAATGAAATGAAGGAAGCGAAATATTACAATGTTTCAATTGACTCAACACCTGTTGACTAATTGTCTTTTACAGTTCGGTATGTAAATAAAACTGTGCCTATAGAAATTTTCTTAACATTTATTATTTTACAAACCCATAATTGTCAAGAATTAGCAAAAGTACTGCTGTCTTGTTTAGATGATAATGGTATAGATATCGAAAACTGTCGTGATCAGACCTATGACAATGCCTCAAATATGTCTGGTCGATATAATCGAGTTCGAGCAAATATTCAAACGGTGAATCCACTCGCTATATTTATACCGTGTTTTGCACATTCATTAAATTTAGTAGGAAGCAGTGCTGTTGATTGTTGTCCAGCTGCTGTGAAATATTTTGATCTTGTTCAAAATGTATACACGTTTTTGAGTGCATCAACACATCGCTGGCATATTCTTCTTGTCGATTTGAGTAAACACGTATCGGTACCAAAGCGACTTTCTCATACATGTTGGTCCAGTCATGCTAATGCAACACGAGCACTTTCAAAAAGCTACAAGGACTTTTGCTCTGCTCATAGTGCAATTTCAAAAGATAATGAAGAGAAAGCTGTTACTAGGCAGGAAGCTGTTAGTTTTTTAAATCGGTTTAATATGGTAGAAGCTGGAATTTTAACTGCGCTTTGGGATACAATTCTTCAGAGAATAAACAAAACTAGCAAATTTCTGCAGAGTTCAACACTGGATGTAAATACACCTGCATTTCTATAGCATTCCTTGAAAGATTTTATAGAATCACTCCGCACAGAATTCAGTCTATTTGAGGAGCAAGGCATGATGTTGATTAAAATCAAGATTTAAAAAGAAGATAGTAGCAGAAAGAAGAAAAGGAAAGTTTAGTTCAACGAAGGATTAGTCAAGGATGAATGCTCTGGGGACTCGGATCAGACCAAATTCAGAAGAAACGCTATTATCCCCATTCTCGACAAACTTATCAATGCAAAAAGTTATTATTCCACATGCAATATCTTTACCTGAAACTAAATAGGTCTTTATAGGTTGCATGTTAGGTATTATTGCCCCCTTCTAAACGTTTTTTTTTTTTTTTTGAATTTCCAATTTAGTTTATAAAGGCCATTTCTTTTGAAAAATCCGGCCCTAATAGACCATGGACTGAAGGAAACATTTCTTAATGCCGAAATTACATTTCGTATTTATTTGAGTCTGATGGTGTCTAATTGTACAGGAGAAAGAAGTTTTTCTAAACTGAGTAGAATTAAAAATGAACTGAGATCAACAATGACACATAATAGATTAATTAATCTATCACTGATGTCAATTGAGCGTGAAATTTTGAATGAAATAAATATCGGTGAAGTTGTAGAAACATTTGCTATAAAGAAAGGGAGAAAAATAATGTCAAAGGAAACCTAAGAACTAACTTAATTTTGGAATTCTCTATAATATTGTAGTCTAAAATAAACGATAACCATGAATAAAAATAACGACAAATGTAGCAAAGTCCGGATACTAAACTAATTTACTTTATAAGGGCTGCGCGGAATTATTGGCTATCAGTCTCAACCTCTACCATCCACCTCTCAAGATCAACCTCTACCATCCACCTCTCAAGATCATCCTCTACCATCACCTTCTCAGACTCAACCTCAACCATCTCCATCTACACCAACCCAATCAACCAAACAGACAAAAATGAAAAGTTTTTTGAAACCAAATGAATCACAGTCTCAAAGTCTACTACAAAGAGCTAAAAAAAGGAAACTTGTACTTGAATCACCAATGAAAAAATCACCAATGAAAAAAAACCCTATATATGATGCATCTAAAGATTTATTTAATACTGAAGCTATGGAACTGATAGTTCTACTAGCGTAGCTTATAGCAGTGCTAGTAGTAGTCGCAAGGGCAGCAAGGACAGTGTCACTGATCTCACCGATAGTGATTTAGAATAACTGTATTTATCAACTGTATTTCAACTGTATTTTTGAAAATAAAAATTAAAAAAATTCAAGTTTTTCAATTCTTAGTAACAATTTCGATTCTTTGTAGCATTTTCGATTTTTTGCGATATTTTCCGCTAAGAACCGAAATTGGAACCATAATTTACGGTAATTTCGATTATTGCTTAAAATTAGGAATCGAAAAGAACCGAAGTTATCGGTTCTTTATCAGAATCGGAATCGAAATTTACCGTAATTTCGATTCTTTCTTAAAATAAGGAATCGAAATTTCGAATCTTGCCTAAAATAAGGAATCGAAAAGAACCGAAGTTATCGGTTCCTTATCAAATTAGGAACCGAATTTTACCGAAGGAATCGTTTTTCGGTAATTCCAGTCTCTAGCACCTTACGAGTGACAAGCAATCGCATATTTTTAAACATTTAAATTCAACCATTAATTGTAAAACACTAACTAATTATGATTGCTTTCAGATTTTAGATACTGCCTCTACCATTAACAAATTAAAAATAAAAGAAGCACTTCATATTAAATGGGAAAATCCTTCTTTAAATAAACAAACATCTCATTATATTATAAATTTATCTATATAACTTACTATATTATTCTTATTATTAATATTTTAATATTAGGAAGTTTATTTTGTCATAATTTGTAATATAATTTTAAATTTTTTTGTAACAAGTTTATTTGTACATTAATTTTTCTCTGTATTGTCTTCTGTTTTTAAATTTATTTACCAGAGTTTTAATTCTAAATCTTTTGAAAATGTAGTATGACTACGAAACATGTCAAGAATAAAAAATATTGTGATTTTTATTAAAATTTTTACAAATATATATATATATATATATATATATATATATATATATATATATATATATATATATATATATATATATATATATATATATATATATATATATATACATTGAAATATTGAAATATTATTAAGACTTTTTTCAAATTCTAAAAATGAAATATATAGTAATTGGCATTTTTGATATAATAATAAAATATTATCAAAGAATAATGCCAGATGGAAAATACTGTCTTGTTTTTATTTAGCTTTTTTTTAATCAAATATAACTCCTCAATTTCCTTCCTCTTCGCTTTACACAACTTTTTTTGTTTATTTGACTTTTTTAAAAACGTAAACTTTTCTTTTCTGTGTCAATGGCAAGTTTGTCCGACTCGTTAGATTACAACTCAATTTGACTTTGAAGAAGTCGTCGTTTTAACTCATCATCAACAAATCTTTCGCTTTAACGCCACATTGTCACTTTTTTTAATTTTTGCTTTCTCAAGTCTTCATGGTATGAGCTGCTTGCTTTTCTAGCATGTTGCTGCATTTCTTTGGTAATTTTGATGCTTTCAGGAGTTTCTCCCGAAGATGAAAGGTGGTCTTCAATGATACGTAAAGCAACAAGGGATTTATCCTTCAAGTTTTGAAATAAAAGTTGCTTATTTACACTAAAACCACGTTCTATTGATGACTGACCATGCAAGAGCACAAAGATCAATTTAAAAACCTTCCAAACTTCTTCATAAGCTGTATTTTTCCAAATGAAGTCTGAATAAAATTGGTCAAGTCTATCATTTTTAAGGTCAAAATTTTGAAATGCGCTTTTGTTGATGTCAACAATTTCAAATAGTTTTTTGTATTGTTCTTTCGCAAGCTCTGCAGACTTTGTTGACAGACGATTGCAATTTACTAGTTTTTGTAAAAGAACAGAAAAACTTTTGACACAGTTACTTCGTTTGCTATCATTAGCCATTTGGATTGGATTTACAGATATTGCAGAGCGTACAATGGAAAACTTTAATGGGGACTTGTCGAAAAGATGTGCCAACAAAACTGCTAAAAACTCCCCAGCTTCACTTTTAAATGCAACTACTCTGTAATCGGTAGAAGCTAGATTGGCTTGGTCAAGTTTTAAACGAGAAGCAAATCCAATATCAATGTCTGCTGGAGGTTTTCGAACATTTCTATTGTTTATATCAAGTTGAAGCAGCTGATAAAATCCATCACATTTCTTTAAGACATCTTTGAGAATAAATCAGCTCAATAAGTCTTTGATAATATCACCAAGAATAGCACTCATTATTGATACCATGGGTTTATCTTTTTGAAAACCATTTAGAAAGGCATTTAATTTCTCAGATACCATTTCAAAGAATTTCTATTTTACTGGTAAAATTCGATCATGTATCATAACTTTTAGTCTCTGACAACTTTTATTATTGACATCAGGTAGCTTGCTTTTTTTTAGACTATTAATGTATGTTACAAATTTTTTTAATTATCAAGAAGAGATTCAGCTTTATGTGCACAGTTTTCATTTTCACACCACCTGTGTCCACAAAAGTGAAGTGGATATTCTAGTGTTTCAGCAACATTTTCATAAGTTTCTTGCCGTGTGGGCAAATCGTGTAAGAATTGCCAAATCGATTTCAATTTATCATTTATTTTCCAGCCACTTGCTTTTGCACCAGCTTTCAAGCTTCCGTGAATGGTGTGAAGACCACATGTTCCTATATCAATAAGAAGATTTAGTTCTTCCTCTTGCCTTTGTTCACTGAAATTCTTGACATATAACAAGTTGACATTGGAACCATCGGAAGACACTTGTAAAATCTTTGCTTTGTCAATTTCGGATACACCACTGAGGAATGTATTTAAAACATCCTCAGCAGTGGAGCGTCCCATAAACTCTGAATTAAGATATCAAGTATTAACGATGTAAGTAGTGTAATATGAAAAAACATGAGAAAACGGATAAATTAAAAAAAAAAACTTAAAAAAAATGCTTGTGTCATTTATTTTTTTGCCTACTGTATATAAATATATATATATATATATATATATATATATATATATATATATATATATATATATATATATATATATATATATATATATATATATATATATATATATATATATATATATATATATATATATATATATATATCGCTGCCTAGGCCTTTTGGATTTGTTCAAACAGTTGATCCTTATTACGAACACCTTCACGATTAATTCTGCGGTTGACGATCTCCCACAGGTTCTCGATAGGGTTGAGATCCGGAGATTGAGGCGGCTAATCCATCACCGATAGGTGGTTGTCTTGAAACTATTGCTTGACTCGTTTTGCAGTGTGTTTCGGATCGTTGTCTTGTTGAAAAACCCATTTTATTGACATATTCCATTCAGCATGAGGTAACAGGATATTTTTCAGGATATTTTTATACATGAAACGGTCCATTATTCCATCGTTTCGATGTATTGGATCTAGACCGTTAGCAGAAAAACACCCCCAGACCATTAGATTGCCTCCACCAAGCTTCACGGTCTTATGGCAGTAACGCAAATCGAGGTGTTTTCCGGCCGTTCGACGTACACGGCAAATGCCATCGCTCCCAATGATGTTGAACTTCGATTCATCACTGAACAGGACAGTTCGCCATTTCTGCAAATTCCAGTCAATATGAGATGTAGCAAACAGGAGTCTTTTCTTCTGGTTTTTTATTGAAATCAGCGGTTTCTTTGCAGGGCGTCGAGAAAACAATTCGGCTTCAACAGCACGTTGTCTGATTGTTCGGTCCGATACAGACAGCTCTAATTGCTTTTGTATCTCGACTGATGATATCCAGGGATCCTTCTTGACGGATCTGACGATCATAGAGTCCTCTCTAGAAGTGGTGGAACGCGGTCTTCCACCTTTGTTATCTGCTGCCAACTTCCCCGTAGAACGATATTTGGAACATAGTCTTGATACGGTCCATTTTTTCACGCGATATTTATCACAAATACTTTTTTGTGACATTCCACTTACGTAATCGCCAATAATTATCTTTCTTAGTTCCAATCCAAGACTGTCGGGAGTCATTTTTGCACTTGAAGTCATAAAAATAATAAAAATAAATAATCACGCTTCTCAAGGCTTACCGTGTTTCATTTACCTTGTGATGATACAATAATGCTCTGTGGAACACAACGTCTTGGTTAGATGTGGACTGTATTGATGTAATGAAACACTTGTTGTATTTCACTTCTTGTATTGATGTTCTTCGATAAAACACTTTGATAAAACTCACTTCGATAAACTGTTTTGATAATACTGACTGATTGACTTCCATATACTGACTGAGTTACATGTCGATTTACATGTCTCTAATATAGTAAAATGAACCTGTGTGAACCTGTTCTGGAAGATTCTAGATGCTTCTTTTCGATGCTTCTGGAAGCTTCTGGATGCGTCTGGATACTTCTGAATGTTTCTGGATATTTCTGCATGCTACTGGATGCTTCCAGATGCTTCTTCTGGAAACTTCTGGAAGCTTCTGCATGCTTCTGGAAACTGCTGGATACTTCCTTTAATTATTAAAAAACTTCTGTGACGTTGACACGGACCAGACTTAAGAAAATGAAACAAACCAAAAAAGTTGCACTTGTTTTTTCCGCTGCAAAATTGCACTTGTCAACGAAATTCTGCCTGTGTGCTGTCACCTGTCAGCTGATTGCTCATGTCATAGCATGCTCTGACTCCAGACTCCTGAACTGTTTGCTGTGGTAGTATAGTTCGTTTCGTTTTTAAGACATGTAAAATTAGGAACACTTTTTAGCATTGTTCGATGTTGGTTGCAAATGTTTTGTCCAATACTGTATGTATATATATATATATATATATATATATATATATATATATATATATATATATATATATATATATATATATATATATATATATATATAACTTTAATTGGTTATTTAGTTCTTACAGAATTTTTGTTTATTAATAAATTACACAAATAGTATTAATTAGTTGAATATAGAGGCCAAAAACTTATATACGACATGTTGTTAGTTACTGTAATTAACCACGCATATGGTAATTTTGGAACAAATCTGCAAAATTCGTACAAAAATCTTTACTTTTTTTAATAAATTTAATTAACGTTATAAAAACGTGATAATAACGTTACGTGTCACTGTAACGTAAATACGACTAATTCTTGACGTCGCGACTGCGTTGTGATTACGTCTTTTGTTTCGCGGGCACCTTTCTTATCTTACGCCAGAGCCTAAATCAGAAATATTTAAACCAACCACGCAATGCTCTATTGACTTACGCCAGAGCCTAAATCAGAAATATTTAAACCAACCACGCAATGCTCTATTGATTTATTTAACTGGTTAATGGAAAGAGGTAAAGACCTTAATCTCTTTCTAATTGGCAGTGATGCTGCATATGTCTGAGTGGTAAGGTGCGTATGTCTGAGTGGTAAGGTGAAATGCTTTATTTTGTGGAAGAACTTCTCAATCGAAAACATTATAGATTTTTTTGCTGGTTTCACATTAATCTAAAAAAGGATGGTGTGGTTCAATAGGTAACTATTTTCCAATGTTAATAATTTTAAATGAGTTTTTTTTATACCAACCACAGCTGAGTTTGTGGTTAAGATGGAAAAAGAGATCGTTTTAAACGAGCACAATTGAGAAAATTGAGAAATAATGCCTTTGTTAAAATCAAAAAAAGACTATATTTAAGAGATCAATGCTAAAAATAACTATAAAGAAAAGTATTTGAAAATAACTCTTACTTGTTTTCATACAGAATGATTTTATCATTCAATAACTTTTTTTATTATTAATTTAGTATTAATTGTCACTTGTTTGTTTTATCTTCGTGCTTGTTAAATTTATTTATTTTTCATCAATTTTTTTTTCTACTATGCATAATGAATTGTCTACAACAAGTTAGGTGCACAAAAATATTTTGTTCTGCGATTTGATTGCTAAGAATGATATAAATATTATTATGGTGTTTTATTGATTAGTTATGCATTTTTTTATTATTTTAAAACTTTAGGAAACTTTACTATTAAAGAGATACGTAATAAAAATAAATAATTCATAGGTTCATACCTCATAGGTTTATACCTCATAGGTTCATACCTCATAGGTTTATACCTCATTTTAATACCTCATAGGTTATGCAACAAAAATTTTGCGTATAGTAAATAAATTTCGTATTATACTTAATATAATACTGATGAGGTTAAATAAAATATTATATTATAAACAATCATCGTTGGTTGGATAACTGTTATATTCACTATCCGACAAAACTATGCGAATTAATCTTTATTACCACGCATAATTTTGTTGCCAACCTATGTGGTGGTATTACAGGTGATTATTTGGTTTTACCGTCTGAACGTTGTTGGACACTTGATTTGTCTACATCACTTCTAACTTTTCACTTTTTTATATCTAAACAATAGCTAATGTGTAATATGCACTCATAAAAACGAATATTTTTTTTATGACAAGTTTTTTATTTCACCATTTTAGGAATCCACAACATATGTAACTTTTTTTTGTTGAGAACGAATGCTAGTTAAGAGATTGCACACTTCTCCATCTATCATTGAGAGCGGGAGGCTGAATAAGCGCAAATTAGCATGTGCAAAGAGTTCGCATTTATACCAGTTTTTTTAACTGCTTCGCACTTATGCCAATTTGCACTTATGAAATTCACGCTTATTTAGTCGTCCCATTGAGAGTTCATGTTTAACAGTTATTTGCAGTTCGCTAAATCTTAAATTTGTTGGATTTAGCTTTTTAAAACTTAGTTTCTGCTGTAGTAAACACATTTGTCTCTTTTGAAAAAATAAACTTAATAGGTCGGCATTAAAGTGTAGATAATGACCGCGGATTTTGCTAAATAATATTTTGGCTGTCAGAAACACATAAGTAGAATCAGAGTTTATAATTACTGTTTATAAGTGAAATGAGCGGAGCTCCCATCACAACTCCATTTGCTAATTAATGTGAATGGCGTAGAAAATGTAACATTTTAAAAAACTTTTCAGCTGTTGTCAATTCAGTGGAACTTCACAATTTTACCAAGTTTTCAACTTTACATTTTTAGTTTTAAAGTTTTCGAAATTTCTTTAGAATTCCTCTAGATAATGAAATAGGACATCGCTGATATGTATATATATATATATATATATATATATATATATATATATATATATATATATATATATATATATATATATATATATATATATATATATATATATATATATATATATATATATATATATATATATATAGGGGAACCTGTTGTACCTTTGACCACTTTTTGCTTTAAGGCGTTTTTTGCGTAGCCTATTGAGTAAATCCAAACCATTCAAACTTTATAATATTCTCTTTGTTATTGTTAATTGTTATATATTATATAGAAACTTTTGGTCCATCTTATATCAATAAAAAAAATTTAATTATTTTGTAATCAATCCTAATTGTCTAAAAAAAAACTAGAAAAATCAATCCTTACAATCTTGCAAAGACTTGTGTATTAAAGTTACGATACTCAGTATTACTAATTTTTTTCAATAAAATCAGTTATTATAACTATTTAGATAAAGTCACATATTTTCTTTAGTTAGATGCTACTTACATGAAATAATTAGGATTAAGGTCCAAAACTTTAAACGCGATTTAATTGTACAAAACATATTTTCTAATATATACAGTTATTTTTATTATTTTAGATAAGAAAACTTATGTTAGCTGGCGGTCTATATTCATTTACATATGATCATAATGCTTTTTATAAAAAATATCTTAACGATGACAACAAAAAATACAATGATAAAAGAGTAAAATATATTAACTATTGCAAATAGTCAGATCAACATCAAACATTAGATACTGACGCTTAGATGAACCATGACCAATACTTGGTGGTGGAAGTTTCATAACAATATCCTTAAGTTCCAAATCATAAAGATTGTCATCTTCTCTTAAAAACTTGTTACAAAAGTCTCCTGATTTCTTAAGATACTTAATTTTGTAAACTATACCAACAACTTCTAAAACTTCTGCTACATAAAATCTAGAGCATTTCTTTCCAGCCAACTTGACAATTAAAAAATCTCCAGAAACAATTTCACGTTCATTATCAAGTATATTTACTCCAAAATCAATTTCATTAGAGCTTTCATCATTTAAACATATGTCAGACTGACTAAAAATAATCTGCTTTGCCATTTTTTTTCTTTTGCTTGAAGAGGTCTTTTTAAATTGTTGGTTATTAGATTTTGAATCTAGAATAACTTTACTTTCAGGGGTATCAGTTAAAATACATGATTTTCTATTACGTCTTTTTGAAGTATTTGTTTTTCTTAATTTGGCTTTAGGATGAGGTCGTATTATCTCAGGTGAAACAATTGATCTTGATGGTAAACTCACAGTAGGGATTTCCCCTAAAACAATAGATGACGTTGATGGTACACTGGATGGAGCAGTTTTAACATCAATAATCTCATTAGAAAGGCAAGCTTCAGTATTCACTATTGGCCTATCAGTAACATTTGCAGCTAAAAAGTCAATATCAGTAAAAATATTTTCATTAAATGGATAAAATCCAGTACATTTAAAACTGTTTATAATATTATTTGGTACAAAAGCATGAGGATAAGCTTGACCAACAAGGTAAGATATATCATAAATTGTGACTGGTTTACCAGCATTGCCTGGTGATATCATCCAGTTATTCATGGCATTGTTATAAAAAGTTTTAAATGGTCCAAAAACACCACGATCAAGAGGTTGCATTTTATGGGTTGTGTGAGGATGAAATGTCATTAAAACTATGCCTGATTTTTTTGCTAACTCAATAACAGAAATGTTTACATGACTCTCATGATTATCCATTAATAAAAGAACAGGTTTTTTAATTGACGGTCGCACATTACTAATAAAATGTTCAAGAAATTGCACAAAAATGACTTCATTTGACCATCCAGACTTATTAGCTGCTCCTACACTTCCAGGAGGACAATTATTTAACATGTAGTCTTTGAATTTAGCACGTGGAAATACAAGTAATGGTGGGATGCTATTTCCAGTAGCATTAATGGTTGCAATAATTGTTGCATTGTTGCCTCGTTCAGCACTAGTTATGCTCCCTATTTGTTTTTTACCTTTTGGAGCTAGAATTTTTGGTGGTACGTGGACTGTGGTAATTCCTGTTTCATCACAGTTCCAAATATTTGATGGGTCAAAATGATAACGTTCTAAAACATTTTTGTAATTTTTATATACAATTCTTACAGTTTCTCTATTGAATGCAGAAGATCTACCAAGACTTGTAGGTTGTGGTTTACGTAGAGATAGCTTGTTATTATATCTTTTGCGAAAATCTCGCAGCCATTGTTCACCTGCACATTTATTTTTCATCCATGAAGTTTCAATTTTTTTATGATTTGCTAAAGCATACTCATATGCAAAGGATCTTATCTGCTTTAATGTAAGTCCATAATGCATATTTGCAGCATCTGCCAAGTAGTTTACCAAAATTAATTCTTCTTCAGTTGAGAATACTTTTTTTGGTTTGGTATGTGAATATAAATATTCGCAACTACCAGATTTTTTAAATTGCTTCAACTGATATATTAAAGTTGACTTTTTAATGTTGCAATGTCTTGCAGCTTCACTTAAACTCATTTTTTGTTAAAGCACAAAATTCACTGCATTTAGCATATCCATTTCGGAAATCTTTTTGCGAAAAACACCAATCTTGCTCCTCGGCATTTTAAAACTAAAATATATTAACAAAATTAATTAACTATTTCGATACATTTAATTCCCTATAGCTGAGCAGAAACTAGGTAATAAAATGAACTTGACAATAATATTGCTTCAGCTGTCCAACTAACTAAATTAACAAAATTGATTATTCTAAGTGTAGTAGTGGTTCAAGAATAAATAGTGAATTGCATTAAAATTCAATGGAATTATTTCATCATCATAATACTAGAAACAATTTTGCATTAAAAAGCAATAAAGCACAGACGACGCCTAATAAGGTAGATTATAAATTTTATAATCTTGCCCTCTTAAAGCCCGCAAATTACCGAGGAAGCAGTTTTTATTGGTCAAAGGTACAACGTCCTTGACTGGTCAAAGGTACACGAGATGGGTTTCTTTAACAGTTATTGTCTTAATCCCCATTTACGGTCAGACATAATCATCCAAAATTTTCCATAACAAAAAAAAGATGTTGGGTAATGTTTACAATGTCGTAGATGAATCAAACAACAATTTATCACAGTTTTAAAATCAGAATAAGATTAACACAAATATTTACTTTTTAAGAGTCAAAACTTATAATTGCTTGTGGATCAATACCATCTATCCCAAGTATAATGTTTTACGATAAGAAGAGTTGTCATGGACTACTATTTCAAATGACACTTCCCGTTTTTTTTAAAATAATAATAGTAAGCCAACAGAGTAGAGTGACCAAAGGTACAACGTGGTCAAAGGTACAACAGGTTCCCCTATATATGTATATATATATATATATATATATATATATATATATATATATATATATATATATATATATATATATATATATATATATATATATATATATATATATATATATATATATATATATATATATATATATATATATATATATATATATATATATATATATATATATATATATATAAATCTTTATTTAAAATAGATCAGCATTACAAATAATGAGTTGTACAATTTTATCTATTGTTAAATAATGAGTAAAAGTTAGCTAAGAACACAAGAAAAAGAACTGATCATTTATGTGTTGAAAAAGTCGCGGAGCTGCCAACGATTCGTGGGAGGTAGAGGTCACTGAAACCATCAGGAAGAATACGTAGGTATTTTTGAATAAATGATTGCTGATAGGTAGTAGTGATTGCGTAATTTAGAGTGAATGGGAATCTGTTGGGGTTTCTGCTATTGGTGCGAGGTAATTTAGTGGTTATCAGATGGTTTGTGTCTGCAAGGATCTTTTTAGGGATGTTTTAACATTGAATAATTACTTGACAAGTCTTGTCAAGTAATTATTCAATGTTAAAACAAATATTGAGACGCCTCAAGTTGGTTGCATCAACTCCGATGATGTGTAAGGCATTTTGTGGAAATGTTGTATCTATTTTTTTTGCTGTAAAACTGCAAGAGGTAAAAACTGGGGCACTATATATCATGTGACTAATAGCGTAAGATCTGTAGACTTGTAGAAAGTTGGGTTGAGTGTGTCCGATTTGTTTAAGGCGCTTGAGTAGAAATGTCGCTGATTTTATAGTGTTGTGCACTTTATCCATTGTTCATTCCAATCAAGATTCTCATTGAGCAGGATTTCAAGGTATTTATAGCTGTATTTTTTAAGTTCAGTTTTATTGAGTATGAGAGATAGTAGAACATGAGTGTTGGAGCACCGAGATATGATTCTAATGACTTAACATTTTGAGCTCATGAGTTTCATTCTATTGGCCACCCCAGTGAAAAATAAAACCGCGTCCCACATGGGTTACGCGTGGGTTCCGTGTGGGATTGATGGGATTTACGTGGGACGGATTTTCCCATGTGATATCCGTATGGAAATGTGTCACCTTAAACCCATGTGGGTAATCCCATATGGGTTACATGTGGGAACCATATGGTATTTACACACATGGGAAATCCCACGTGGGTTTCCTGTGGGATTTGCATGGGAATTAATTTAAAAGCCGGAAACTAAAGAAAAAACTTTTTTTAAAAAAACTAAAAAAAATTTTTAAATCGACATAGCATTGCGTTACGTTTATATTGTGTGAAAATATTTTATATTACATAGAGAATGGCAAGCAAGTATGTAAGTACCACGAATAATGTTTATGTTTCTTTATAGAAATAAGATTAAGTTTTGTGCAAATAGACGTATTATTAGGATGATATAATAGTTATTTGAATATAGATCTTGAGTAAATTATTTGCAAACAATTAACTGATGCAAGTTGCAATGTTGTCAAAAACCAATCTTGCATGCATAAAGAAATGCACAAAGAAATGCAGGTTTGAAAGTCAAAGAATTCCCAATTATCTTTATTAAAAAAAGAAAAAAATAGGATGGAGATGGGTTTCTGTAACTTTTTTTATGCTCCAAAACTTTTAACTTTAGATATAATAAGGTCCTTAAGACTTAAGGGACTTACGAAGTACATTGAGGAACAAAAACAGGATATTTACAGAAACTTTTCAATTTTTAATCTGGAGTACCACAGTGTAATTGGGAATAAAGTCTCTGGGTCCAGTTTTCAAAGTAATTTGATCTAAAGTAATGTTTAAATAAAATAATATGCTTTAAAATGCATAGAGTTATACATATAACTCCTGATAGTTAACTATATGTATAACTAGTTATACATATAAATTGTTATAAAAACTTATTTTTTAAGGTTATGCTTTAACAAATTAGTACCAATTAATTCAAATTCAAGATTTAGTTCAAGTTCAAGTTAAAGTTCTTATTTGTTCATTGTTTTTGTTAATTTTATATTTATTTGTTCAAATTTATCAGTTAGTACTAATTCTTACTACAGTAAGAATATTAATCATTGTTGAACGTGATTTTATTAGTAACTTAATTTTACTTTCAACATATTTTGACAACAACCTTTACATTTTAAATGATGACAGCTTTACTTTTCTATTGATGTTAAATTTATTACGTTTCAATAACTCAGATTGAATTTTAACTGAATTATTGTAAGCTTTGTAAGGGTTTGTAGTATATCAAATGGTGTTGTAAATAAAGTAAAAAGAAAATATATATATATATATATATATATATATATATATATATATATAAATAAAAATATATATATACATATATATATGTATGTATATATAAATATATATATATATATATATATACATATATATATATATATATATATATATATATATATTTATATATATATATATATATATATATATATATATATATATATATATATATATATATATATATATATAATATTAAAACAATAAAATCGATACAAAATTTCACCATTAAACGAATAACATTAACATTGTGATGATAATAGCATTAGGAAACTAGTATTTATGTATTATTATTATACTATAAATAAATTGTTTTTTAATTCATTTTATAAAATAGAGACTGATAACTGATAATTAATGGAAATAAATACAAATTATAAAAATCAAGTAAACTTCATTTATTATTTCTAAATACTATATTAATGTTAGTCTACAAAGTTAAAATCAATTTAGAGCATTGTTATTAGTTCTTTTGCGATTCGCACTTCCACTTCTGTCTCTCAAATTTATAAAATAGGTGGTCAAAGCTTGCTTAATAGGTAGGTTCTCAGCATAACAATGCTTTTTTCTTACACTTTATAAAGAGAAAAATGGCAAATTAATTACTTATTTTACCTAAATCATAGGGTCATCTATGCATAATGATGTCAGACGATGACCCGGTTTATTGAACACCCTCACCCTTTATCAAACTCAGTCAATTTTTTGCCATCTCCCATTGAAAATGATGTCAGTTTTTGTTATCATATTATGATGGTGTATCTGAATTGTTAATATAATATAAAAAATGCATATACCATCAATTTTTTTCTGGTTCAATTAAACATTTATTCTCAACAGTACTAAAAGTAAAAAAAACAAACATAAATTGTTCTTTCAAATAAGTAAGCTAATTTCTGAATTTAAATTGTTTTTCCTATGATCCTCTACAGTTTTAAGCAACAAAAGCAAAAAGTTTTTAGACCACACTATTGGTGTAAATACCTCTAAAACCTGCTCATAGCTGGCATAAATTGTTTTACTTTTTTTTTAAATAAAATACTTTACTTTTTTTTTTAATTCAATTTTTTAATTGACATTATTTTGGTTTTAACATCCCCTCCCCATTGTCAATTATTGTTAAACTCACACTGCCCTTCTATCTACTGGCATCATTTATGGATGATCCCATAGCCTAAATACTATATTTATGTATATGTATATATATATATATATATATATATATATATATATATATATATATATATATATATATATATATATATATATATATATATATATATATATAGATATATATATATATATATATATATATATATATATATATATATATATATATATATATATATATATATATATATATATATATATATATATATATATATATAGTATTTAGACAGAAACCTCCCTATTTGCAGATAATATACTCAAGAACTATATTCAAATATCATATGAACATGTTAGAGAATGTTCATATGATATTTGAATATCACAAATTTAATAATATTGTTGTGACATGTTATATAAAGAATACCATAATAGATTATGATATGAAAATAAGATAGGATATAAAGGCAATCATCAAAGAATAAATTTACTTATAGAAATTTAGATGTTTGTTTATTAGTTTCAGAATATTATATTATGTGTGACCGCGGTCTATAATAACAGGCCTTGACATTGCACAACAAAGTTGTTAAACTGAAGGCCAATTCCTAATACTGTGTTTACATTTTCATCTTTTAACATTAGACGAAAGTTTGTGTTCACACTTTTTTAATAAATCTTTAAAATTTGATTGGTTTATAAAGTAGATAGCGCAACTTCAAGACGATTACGTTGTTAGGTTCAAGGCGTTAACATTGTAAGGTAATAATATTGTCAAACTAACGATAAGTTTTTTTAATAATTAAAATGCCTTTAAAATGCTGTGTATCTCTTATGCAATTTATACAACTACAACTACAATATTAATTACAACTACAACAAAATTATCAATACTCAACCACAACAAAAATATCAATTTATAAATTCCCGAAGAATCTAGAGAGAAAAAGATGTAGTGAAGCTATCCCAAGAACTGGTTTTATTGTTACAGACTATACAGCAGTATGTCAACTGCATTGGCCAAATGAAGCAACTTTTGAAAGCAAATATGGGAAGCAACGACCTTTAAACCCACCATCTGTTATTAAAAATATTCTGCCTAGTTGTTTAGCCACACCAGCAAGTAAAGTTAGAAAAACTGTAACTTCAAGCGGTTTTCGAAGAATTTTACCAGATAAGTTAATTGATTTTCTAAAAGAGGATGAACTTATATTTGACGATATTCAATCTTTATTAAGTGGTAATAACAATGTTATTGTTTTTCAGCTTAATAAAAAAAGTTTACACATACAATCAAAAATGTACAAACTTGGTGTTCCATTATTTATTTTAGTAATTTTCAATGATTATTCATTTGTAGCTAACCATAATGGCACAACTTGTAATATTTCATCTTTAGCTGTAAACAAATTAAAGTTAATAAAAACAAAATCAGCTTTATTTGAAGCAGTTAGATTTTTAAAAAATAAAGAAAGTTTGCTTTAGTCAAATATTCTATTCGAACACCTTAATGCTATGAGAAAAGTTAGTGTTGGTGAAGTTTTATATACTTCAGATATTATATGTAGAGCATATGAGTATTTTGCTATGCGACGAAGTTTAGATGATTGTTTGTATAAGGACTTTAACACGATTGACTTCAAAAATAAGCTCAATGGAGGACCTAAGTTTCATAAATAGTATTTTTATGAATTTAAATCCATTGAAAATAACTTTCATACTACTAATTGATAAGGTCTATGTCAAAGCTTCATTACTTTACCAAAGAGGTGCTTTGTTTGGTCAAGCAGTAAACTACCCTGAAAAGTTAGCTAAAACAATTTTACCATTTATGATTAAATGTCTTTTTGGAGGTCCAGAATTTATATGTAGAGCTCAACCTGTTGCAAATCTTTCCTCTGAATTTCAGTTTGCTCAATGTCAACAAATTGTTAATATGATAAATAATATTGAAAATAGTAAGACACTGGTAATAATTATTGATGGTAACCGTGTAAATCAAAGATTTTTTGGAATGTTTAAAACAGTTGATAGTAAACCATGGTTAACAACATCAGGTATATATTTATTGTATGATTATGTGCATCTCTTAAAATCTATACAAAACAATTGGTTGACAAAAAAGAACTTCAATTTTTGAACAATAAAGAACTGGCTTTGGCTAAGTGGAGTGATTTAGAAACTTTATATAAAACTGAGTATAATAGTCTTTTTAAACTCTCTAAACTTACAGCTAAATCAGTTTATCCAAAACCAATAGAGAGAAAATCTGTAAAGTTTTGTTTGTCTGTTTTTTGTGAAGAAACAGTAGCTGCATTAAGAACGCATCCAGAGATTGAAAATATAGCAATTGAAGGTACTGCTGTATTTATTGAAAAAATAATTTTTTTTCAAATGTTGTTAATGTCAAAGCACCTGGTGCTGGCATTCGGTTTAGAAATGAATTATGCGGAGAAATCCACTCAGTTGGTGATCAACAGTTACAACTGCTACGAGATATTGTTGAACTGTCAAATTTTATGAAACCTACAGGTAAGCGTGAAAAACAGCTTACGCTAGATACTAGCAATGCAATAGCGCATGTTGGTGATTTTTATTGTTACCATTTTTAGAAAAAAAAATTAAAGATACAGTTATCTTTCTAATATATATATATACTTTGTTATGGTTCTGCTTGTTATTGATACTATTTAATATTACATAAATATTCTTAATGAAATTTGAATATTTATGTAATATTAAATAGTATCAATACTATTTAATATTACATAATTACTCTTTCTCTCTCTCTCTCTCTGTCTCTCTCTCTCTCTCTCTCTCTCTCTCTCTCTCTCTCTCTCTCTCTCTCTCTCTCTCTCTCTCTCTCTCTCTATGTATATAAATATATATATATATATATTTATATATATTTGTATTTGTATTTTTTTTTTTAGAAAATGTTTGAAGAAAGTTAGAAGATACTAAAAACCTTGGTATTATGCAAGCCGAAGCGATTTAATTAATTCAATCGACAAAAAACGGCGTGTAAATCGCAAAAGAAAAAATATTTTTAATATTCATTTTGGATGTATTGATTAATAGCATTTATTTTAAAATAAATTCATTTTGCAACACGTTTTTTAATTTTATAAAATTTCGTCATAATAGTTTAAGGTAAATCCCACATAGGTTATAGGTGGAAAACATCACATGTAAAAGATCAAAAATGCTGCACATTTTGAATACCAAATGGGATAAAGTAGCAAATACCAGATTAAGTTAAGCCTCTCTGAAAGCTTCGATGATTAATTTTAAATTACTATTTAAGTTATTTTTAAATTAAAAGATTTTTAAAAATCATAGAAGCATTCGGACTTTCATTTGTCTAGTATTGACTACTTTTATACGATTTGGATTAAAATATGTGGCATTTAAGATCTATAACATGTAGTATTTTCCACCTATATCCCATGTAGGATTTACCACATAAAACCCATGTGGGATTTACCATATGAAACCCACATGGGACAAAATAATAATCCCCATATGGGTTACATATGGTAAAAACCCACGCGTATCCCATATGGGATTTACCATATAGAATCCATGTGGGATTTACCATATGAAACCCACATGGGACAAAATAATAATCCCCACATGGGTTACATATGGAAAAAATCCACGCGTATCCCATGTGCGCTTTTTCACTGGGACAGACCAATGTGCGACACCAGCAATGGATTGAGGTAAATTGGCAGGAACTTTATCATAGATAATGTTGGTCAGGATGTCGTCAGCATACTTTTCGAGAATGGTTTCAGATGGGAAGTAGGTATTTATATCGGAAATAAATAGGATGACCAAGATATGCCCGAGAACACTACCCTGAAGTACTTGTATATATTTCCAGTCAGTGGTGAGATTACTTGTTTTTACTCTTTGGCAACGATTAGATAAGTAAACTGCGATCCAAGATGTGAGCCAGTTAGGTAGAATATTCACCAACTTTAGTAGCAACTTGTCATGATCGACAAGATCAAATACTTTTGCAAAATCAAAGAATATTGCAAAAAATTGATTTAATATTATCTTCAGCATGACTCCAATCCTCTATAACTTGAATAATAGCGTCCATTGTACTACGGAAAGGAAACCAAACCGTTTGTTTGAGACCCAGATGTGCTTAGTTTGAGTAACGATGAATTTGGTGACAATGCGTTCAAAAACTTTTCATAACGCGGACGTAATAGCATAACGCGGACGTAATATATATATATATATATATATATATATATATATATATATATATATATATATATATATATATATATATATATATATATATATATACATATATATATATATATATATATATATATATATATATATATATATATATATACATATATATATATATATATATATATATATATATATATATATATATATATATATATATATATATATATATACATATATAATTTTACAAAATTAGGTTTGGTGTCACTCGCATAGTTAAAAATTAGTCATTAGAGTGACACCTCTAATGTTTTAAAGTTCATTTAGGAATAATACAGAAAAATAAGATGGTCAAAATCATATCACATAATACTAATTTTAGATAAAAAACATTAGAATTTGATTTAATATAGAGAAATATTGGATCGTTTACGATTTTTTTAGCAAGTGTCACTATATAGCGGTCTTCTGTAGAATTAGTGCATTTATGACGTTTTTGACCTGGTCGATTTTTCAATGGTAAAATAAAATTAATTTTATAAGCAAAATATTATACACAATTTATGGAAGTTTTAGCACATTTAGCAATATCAGCAATCTTAAATTGCTGTTGAAATAAGTTTTTTACAAGTTATCGCCCATTGCACAAATTATATTTTAATTTTAAAATTACTAAAAAAACTTTGAAAAATTATAAGATTTGATATTTTAAATAATTAATTGTGACGATGGTAGATAAATATTTTTTTGCGCTCTTGCGGAAGAAAGACGTGTTATTTAATATCGAGAAATTTTTACAAAAAAAAATGGATATTACGATGAAAAACATCGAAAAAATTATTTCAAGTAAGCTTGAGGAACTTAAAAAAGTCTTCTCAAAGAAACGGAACGTTTGTTAAAAGACCAGGAAAAATCATTTACCTCAATAATCAGTGCAAATCTTAAAATTATTACAGATAGATTAGACATGCTAGAGAAACATTAATAACAACAAATGTAAAATAGCTAGAGAAACATTAATAACAACAAATGTAAAATATCAAATATAGAAAAAGATTTAGGTGACATTAATGTCACCTAAATCTTTTTCTATATTTTTCTATAAATTTTCAAGAAAATAACATCTCGGAAAAAATATCACAAATAAAGAAATACTATGACAGAAATCAATTCATTATAAAAAAATCCATAGATATAGAAAATCGATCGAGAAGAAACAACTTAAGAATAGATGGACTACAAGAAACACCAGGCGAAAGTTGGGAAGACTGCGAAAAAGCTGTTAAAAAAATTTTCAAAAACAAAACTGAAAATACAAAGCGAAGTGGTAGTTGAACGAGCTCATGGTATTGGACAATTCAAAGACAACAAACCAAGAACATTAGTCTTAAAACTTTTAAACTTCCAAGTCAAAAACAAAATTCTCAATGCTGTAAAGTATCTTAAAGGAACTGGCCTATACATAAATGAAGACTTCGCTCAAGAAACAATATATCATCGAAGAATGCTATGGGAAGAAGTTAAAAAACTAAAAAGCGAAGGAAGAATGCCATTTTAAAATACGATAAAATAATTAAAAATATTATTAAAAAATAGCGCTACATCTTTTTGTTTTACTTAGTAAACGCGTTCTAAATTCTAAACTAAAGGCAATAAAAAATAAAACAATAGATCTTGAAATGATGCGCTTTAATGTCTTTGAAACTGCGAATAATATACACAACGACGCTGATGCGCAAATTTTTCAAACGAATAATTTTAATTCTCGATATTTTTAAACAGAAACTTTTAAAATTGAACTTGAAGCATATAAAAATTTTACGGTAATTCACATAAATATAAGAAGCATAAATAAAAGTTTTGACAAACTTAAACATTTCCTAATTGATTGCAATTATTCAGTATGATTTGCCTAACAGAAACTTGGTATTCTGATGAATCAATCCAAAATAACTCCAACTTTCAAATTCCCAATTATGAATCATTATCTTCTGAAAGGAAAGCATACAAAAAACGAGGAGGAATCGCAACTTATGTTTGGAATGATCAAGTAATAAAAGATCATTCCAGTTCTAATTCCGATAGTGAGGTCTTTACAATAGAGATCATCAACTCCAAGTTTAAAGATATTTTAGTCTCTACCTGTTATAGACCACCTGAAGGTGATATTAAAAAACGTTCTAATTATCTAGAAGAAATTTTTCTCAAAATCAATAAAGAGCAAAAAAAATTGTTCTGTATCGGGTACTTAAACATTGTTTAAAATACAAAGAGTATCCGATTACTAAATTATTTTTTGATAACGTGTTTCAACATTGTATTTTACCAATTACTAATAAACCCATATAATTACATATTTACTTTTTTTATAATACTTACAATACATTACATATAATACTTTCACAGATATTTTTCTAAAACACTATAATAATCATTTTCCAATCAAAGAAAAAGAAATAAAAGTGAAATATTTGAGCTGTCCACGGATCACCAGCGGAATCAAAAAATCTTCAAAAACAAAACAAAAACTATATGTTAAATATTCGAAAAACAAAAATGAAGATAACCTATAAACAATATAAAAATCTTTTCGAAAAAATCAGAAAACATTCTAAAAAATTTTATTATTCTAAATTACTTCAAAAAACAAATGAATATACCAAAAGAACATGCCCAGTAGGCACAGCGACGTGACAAAAACGTGAATTTCACGTTATTTTGGCACGTGACAATCAGGTGACTTTTTGGTCCCCATGAAATGACCAATTCACGTGATTTATGGACGTGTTTTTCACGTTACTTTTGGCACGTGATATTTAGGTGACTTTTTGGTCCCCATGAACTGTCCAAAAGACGTGCTTTTTACGTTAATTTTGGCACGTAATATTTAAGTAATAATTATGCTTTATAAAAACGAAGTGTTTGGATTCGTGTAAAGAAAAAAAACTCATCGTCGAGGAAATATTTAATACGTATTAAATTACATGGTTTTATTAGTCAGTATATTAGATCTTGACATAAACATTTTTAATTTGTAATAAAAGCTGCACTTTTGTTAAAATATCCTCCTTATATCCAATAAGTAATAAGTACAAAGTCGAAGATCTGCAACTTACGAAGAGCACGCTTCAATCCACAAAGAGCACACTTCAAACTTAGTCTAACGAATCAATCGATATATTCTCCCAAAAAAAGCACGCTTTAAACATAATCTAACGAATCAGTCGATATTTTCTCCTATAAGAGCACGCATCAAACTTTATCTAATGAATCAGATTTAGCTGAAAAGAAACGAATAAAATCTTAAATAATAATATGATTATTTAATAATTATCTTAAATCAAAAACTTTTAAAACAAATCTTACTTGTTGAGTTGCCAACTTTTTTGGCAACAAGACTTTCTAGTGTTGTTATTTGTTTTCTTTTATCTAAATCATTAAATAATTTTAAGAAAACATTACTACGTACAGTGTAAAAAAATAAAAAAAGTCATTTGCCTTCTAATTTTATACTCTGATTGCTAAAAAATGAGAATTTAATAAAAAAAGATAAACAAAAAAGAAGACAGATGATTAAAAAAATAGAATTACAAAATAAAAAATACAAGTTTATAAAAATATTATTTATCTATATATATCTATATCTAATATCTATCTATAAATATATCTATATCTATATATAATGGTAATAACTGATGGGCATGATTAGAAAAAGACCTGTTCTCACCTTATGTGATAACATCTGTGTATTATGTGATAACGTGATAATTTGTTTTCTTTGTTTTCCATCTTCTTATATTTGCATCTGTTTCTGCATTAACTTGTTCATACATTAACTCACTAGATGCAAAGGTGACAGCCCACAAAGTTGCTTTAAATGAGTAATCTACAAAGTTTTGAACAGCATTAAATGTCATTTTAGAATGCACACAAAAAAATTAAAACAATTTATAAAAATGTAATAGTTACCACATAACCACACAACATTATAGTGGGGATTTTATATCATGATTTTCCTTACCCATGGTAAGATTTTCACCTTGAGGCTCCTTTTGCTGTGGAAACACTCACCACGGCTAAGGAGCTCCATCTACCCCTAATTATATATAATATATTAAGTATAAAACTAAAAATATGTATAATAAAGTATTGTCAAATTAGGTCACCAATAAATACAGAGTGCTGAAAATTCAACTTAGAATCAAGTTGCACTCTCCAACAAGATATGAACTAAATTAAATTCTTGCTACAGGGTGCAATCACAAAAGAAGACGAAGAGAGGGAAAAGTGAAATTTCTCAAACTTTAAAAGTTAAAAGATTATTGGGTCTTACTACAGAATGATATTACTAACCAATAACATAACAATACCATTGGGTCTTTTTAGTCAATAATATTTTATGCAGAACTTATCATTTGTCATGTAGCTTAATAAATTTGATATTAAATAAGTTATAATAACTTATTTATTATAAAATTAATTACATCGACAATTTTGACAGTCTAAAATAATATACGATAGGGTAGAAAAAAAAGTATACCTTGTAGAAGGGTTTGATCTTTTGCGTGTTGCAATATGAGAATTATCTGCCATAACGTTACACAAATTTGAACTAAGCTTTGTAATATATTTATTAAACCTAAACTGATAAAACTTAGATATAAGATAATATAATATGTTTAGATAAACTATTTTATTTTTGTCAAAAATGCATTGCGACGTTATGAGATATCTTACGCCCTGATACTTTTTTTATTAATTATTATAAAACTACAATGCAAAATAATTAAATTATTATAAAAGTAAAATAAAAAGTAATTACAATAATAAATATATAAACTATATATTTCATATAATCATTATATTTAAAAAATCCGGAAAATTGTTTCGGGAAAATGTCCTGAAAAAATTCAGAATACTTTTCCCCTTAATTTTGCACTCAGCCAAGTTGTTTCTCAATTTTTTAAAAACTTTTCTTAATTTTTGTATGAATGATGACTAAAACAACATAAAAACAAATAGAGGAATAATATATACTTTAAGGTGTATGTAAAAGAAGTTTATAAACTCCTATAACTTATAGGAGTTTATAAATTTCTTTTATAACTCTGTTTATAAACTTATAAAGTGGATGTTAAATTGGTTCCATAGTTCCCCATATTAATAGTCACACTGTAATTTATAATATATACAAGTATAAATAGATAATAACACAGCTTATGAAACAAAATTCTACAATTCAAATAATGATGGTACGATAATAACATAAATATTACAGCAATATTGTAACTATTTTAATATTGTAATTATAGTATAAGAAAAGTGTAATTGTATTATTTATTGTATATTATCTTTAGTAATTCGCATTTTTTGATTATGCTGCTTTTTAAAACTGTATTAAGTTTAGAAGAAGCACACAGTTTTATTAAAGACCATGAACTTGAGTATACAGTTCGGTTTAGTACATCTTTCTCTGCCAAAGGCTTCGGAAATACTGGTATATTACATATGTTCATATATATATATATATATATATATATATATATATATATATATATATATATATATATATATATATATATATATATATATATAAAATATATATATATATATATAATATATATGTATATATATATTATATATATATATATATATATGTATATATATATGTATATATGTATATATGTTCATATATATATATATATATGCAACTAAACAACACAAGTTCATTCCCATATTTGGCTAAAAACCTTTTCTGCCATGCATTTTGATTGTTAATAGTTGAATTACGAGGGAAAAATCTTTTATTTGAGATTTCTGGGAGAACGGAACCAGTTTTATTGAAATTGGGTCAATGCTCTGTGAAATACCAGAATCCTTATAGATGGACATTTGTAGATATAAATGTATTATCATTTAATTCAAAAAGAGACTTACACATAAGTAGAAGGTGTAATGTAAATGTGAAAAACAAAATCAAAAAATAAAAAGTTACAAATACCTTGGCAATTATGTGACCGTTGTGTGACAAAATATCTGGTAAAACAATACAAAACTTTCTTATTTGATTGATTTCCTAATTTGCTAATAATAATGCATACCGAAGTTCCTTTGATTTTACTTTCCTATTTCTGACAGTATATAAATATAAATATATATATATAAATATATATATATATATATATATATATATATATATATATATATATATATATATATATGTATATATATATATATATATATATATATATATATATATATATATATATATATATATATATATCCAATTTTGCACTTCTTTAATCGCATTTGACTTTACATTTGATAAGAGCCAAAATATATATGGAATTTTTTGTTTTTGTTTACAATAAACATTCATACACATAAAAATATCCTACCTTATATTCTTGAAATTCTAAGTTTTCTGTAATACTAATTTGTGCTGGACAATCAAACTTCTTGCAATCTTGTATGTGAGTGTATTTTCTTTTGTAGTCATGATCAATGTTCTACTTTATTAATAATTATTTGGCAACATATTATAAACAAATAATATTGGTAAAAAAATCATAAAATATTGTTAATGGTAAATGCAATGGAATCGGTTGACCAATATACTTTGTGGTTTTTTTCCTTTAGATCTTAAGAAACAAACAATATGCTTTTAATACTTTTACATACTAGTTGATTTTACAATTATTTCTTAATATGGTAGTGTCACAGTTATTGGCATGACTCAATTATTGGCACTTTTCTTTTTTTTTTAAATTATATAGCTATTTCTAGTTAAAAAGTAAAAAATTATCACTGTATAAACAGAGTAACCTATCGTCTACTGTTTGAGCAAAATAATTTTTCTGGTTGTCAATTTTTTTATAAAATTTTTTAAGTAAGAAAAAAACGCAATAATTAGCCGAAAACGTTAACTTCGATACGGTTTTTGTTTCTGAAGAAGATGAGAACATTATTTTGATTCCATAATTTATTAATTATAATCAGAAGTCCAAAATGGCACCAAAGGTAATATGAAATGTTGTTTAAAAGTTAACACAGTAATCTTATTTTACAATAAAAATTTCCTGAGTTATTCTTTTTTTAAATTTGGGTGCCAATAATTGTGACAATAACTCAAACATTGGCATGGTAATATTTTTAATTGGATATGTTTATAACTTTTAAAATAAGCTTTTTTTCTAGCTTTTGTTTTCAATATTAATTATATTTAAGTTATTACTAAACAATACAAAAATCAAAGAATTCTATTTACAACAGACAAGTTAAGATAAAGCAGTATGACAGTAGAAGCATGGAGCGAGCGATTTACTTAAACAATGGGAGATGTCTATCAAATCAGCTTTTTTGATACTAATTTCTGTACAAAAATCGTACCAGTGAATGAAACTTTTTCAAATTTGGCACAATATTTGCAAAAAATTTAGTATATATTCTCATTATAATTAAGTTGATTCGTTGTACCAAGTTATTGGCACTTTTACTCAATTATTGGCACGCGCGACTCAGTTATTGGCATCAATTTGAATCCAGATCTAGAGAACCTAAACATCGATTATTTTTTTTCGTTTTAAATTTTTGTTTTTGTTTGTACAAGAACTTATAAGTATACCGTATGTTAAATACATATATATAATAAAAGTGTTTTATCAATTAAAACCGCAAAATTAAAGAGAATTTACAGAAATAAAGTTATTTATTTAAGTATATTTTTGGCACGCAAAAGGAAAGTTCTTTCTTTTAATAAATTTTTTTATGTTTGTCAGCCTTTTGTGCTCCTCAGATATACAGTTTAGGTGCACAGCACAATCCCATGTATCACAGTTCACCCGCAACTTTGATCTTATTTCTTCATCATAATTTGCCTTGCCAAAATTACAAATCCAATTTTCATCTTCTATTGATATATTGACTTTATTTATTAGTGTTTGTCCATACACTTGTGTAGATAGAGCATACACTAGACGTTTCTTTCGTTAATTTATAGGTTTATTGGAAATGGAACTTTTAGTATTATTCCTATACCAACATTTAAATAACTCTTTTAAATAATAAAGGAAAGTTTCCCCTGGTGACACTGGACCAACCTAAAGAGTGATGCTCTGATGTTTAAGACTTCAAGTTAGGGTGCCTTTTTAGATATCGGTATGACTGCTTAAACCAGATAGTTTTGTTTGTAGATTACTGCGAGGAACATTACATTTTTTTGCAGCTGATTTGATAGACATCTCCAATTGTTTAAGT
The DNA here is from genome assembly GCF_038396675.1 of Hydra vulgaris. NCBI lineage: Eukaryota > Metazoa > Cnidaria > Hydrozoa > Anthoathecata > Hydridae > Hydra > Hydra vulgaris. The sequence continues at coordinate 32,072,080 of NC_088922.1, forward strand.
AAATCGCTCGCTCCATGCTTCTACTGTCATACTGCTTTATCTTAACTTGTCTGTTGTAAATAGAATTCTTTGATTTTTGTATTGTTTAGTAATAACTTAAATATAATTAATATTGAAAACAAAAGCTAGAAAAAAAGCTTATTTTAAAAGTTATAAACATATCCAATTAAAAATATTACCATGCCAATGTTTGAGTTATTGTCACAATTATTGGCACCCAAATTTAAAAAAAGAATAACTCAGGAAATTTTTATTGTAAAATAAGATTACTGTGTTAACTTTTAAACAACATTTCATATTACCTTTGGTGCCATTTTGGACTTCTGATTATAATTAATAAATTATGGAATCAAAATAATGTTCTCATCTTCTTCAGAAACAAAAACCGTATCGAAGTTAACGTTTTCGGCTAATTATTGCGTTTTTTTCTTACTTAAAAAATTTTATAAAAAAATTGACAACCAGAAAAATTATTTTGCTCAAACAGTAGACGATAGGTTACTCTGTTTATACAGTGATAATTTTTTACTTTTTAACTAGAAATAGCTATATAATTTAAAAAAAAAAGAAAAGTGCCAATAATTGAGTCATGCCAATAACTGTGACACTACCATATTAAGAAATAATTGTAAAATCAACTAGTATGTAAAAGTATTAAAAGCATATTGTTTGTTTCTTAAGATCTAAAGGAAAAAAACCACAAAGTATATTGGTCAACCGATTCCATTGCATTTACCATTAACAATATTTTATGATTTTTTTACCAATATTATTTGTTTATAATATGTTGCCAAATAATTATTAATAAAGTAGAACATTGATCATGACTACAAAAGAAAATACACTCACATACAAGATTGCAAGAAGTTTGATTGTCCAGCACAAATTAGTATTACAGAAAACTTAGAATTTCAAGAATATAAGGTAGGATATTTTTATGTGTATGAATGTTTATTGTAAACAAAAACAAAAAATTCCATATATATTTTGGCTCTTATCAAATGTAAAGTCAAATGCGATTAAAGAAGTGCAAAATTGGATATATATATATATATATATATATATATATATATATATATATATATATATATATATATATATATATATATATATATATACATATACATATATATATATATATATATATATATATATATATATATATATATATATATATAATATATATATATATATATATATATATTTATATATATATATTTATATTTATATACTGTCAGAAATAGGAAAGTAAAATCAAAGGAACTTCGGTATGCATTATTATTAGCAAATTAGGAAATCAATCAAATAAGAAAGTTTTGTATTGTTTTACCAGATATTTTGTCACACAACGGTCACATAATTGCCAAGGTATTTGTAACTTTTTATTTTTTGATTTTGTTTTTCACATTTACATTACACCTTCTACTTATGTGTAAGTCTCTTTTTGAATTAAATGATAATACATTTATATCTACAAATGTCCATCTATAAGGATTCTGGTATTTCACAGAGCATTGACCCAATTTCAATAAAACTGGTTCCGTTCTCCCAGAAATCTCAAATAAAAGATTTTTCCCTCGTAATTCAACTATTAACAATCAAAATGCATGGCAGAAAAGGTTTTTAGCCAAATATGGGAATGAACTTGTGTTGTTTAGTTGCAACATATCGTAACATCTGTTATGCATTGCCACTTTTCTAAAAATAACTTCATTTTTTTAAACTATTTTACTTCTATAAGACTGATCATGTAACTGCAGTTAAGAAAACCCCATTTTTTTAAAATTCTTTTTATAATCAGCGTTGGGTGACAGCATATCATCATATCTTTCAAATCACCGGTATAGTTATCTTACTAGGATGTTAACTGTTGTAATTGAGGATTTTCTCTGTGATAAGTATGAGAGGTATGTTAACATTTTAGTAATATTTATTTTTTTATAAATTTCTAAATATTCCATAACAAAAGTAATTTTTTATAGCTATATTAAAAGCAATCAGTTAATGAGTTCTAAATACATGTGTTATGCTGATGCTATTGATTGTTGGATGATAGATCGCCCTCGACCTATGGTGAAACATTGTCTTGTTAAGAAATCACTAGCTGAGAGTATTACTTTACAGGAATTCAAGTTGAAGGGTGTGGAAAGTTTTCTTACAACACTGCAATATTACAACACTGAGCGAAGTTATGCAATAAATTTTGTTGATGAAAGCAAAATGCCTAGCTGCATTTGCATTGATTGGAAAAGGTCATGTTATCCTTGCAAGCATTTTTTTTTTGTTTTTAAAAAATGTCCGGGTTGGAACTGGGAATAAATCTCTCCTTTATATAGAGTGTCTCCATATCTAAATTTAGATATTGGTTTTGAATTTGATAAAGCAAAGACCAAAGGACCTAATGATAAACTTAATGCAACTACTTATGCAAGTGACATTTCCAACAATGAGCATAAAGAATCCAGTACTGACAGAAATGAAAATAGTGAAGTGTTAGTGAAAGCATATGCTCAAAAAGGAAGAAATACAGGAAAGCAATCAATTACTTGTAAATCAATAAGAAGCCTTTTGAGTGAATTACAAAGTCTGAGTTTTCTAATTAAACAAGATGAAAATATGCATGGAAAAAGATATATAAGGAGTTGAGTAACATCATTGAAAATGTGAAAAATGCTGTACCTAAAGGAAGTTGCTTGCCACTTCTGCCAAATAATAAAAAAACGTCACATTTGCAGAAAAGCTGTGGTAAGTATCATAAGCTACCAGCACCAAAAAGAAAAAATAAAAGTTTAACAAGTTGGAGAAAAAAAAGAAAAACTATTGGCTGCTTCTAAAATCTAAGTAACATTTAAACCAGAAAAAAAACATGTAGAAACTGAAGTAATAAATGATAATTTATTAGACTATGAAAACTTATTAGAGTTTAAAGATAAGCACATTGTTTGCAGTAATGATGAATATACAGGTTCTGATGAAAATACAAATAAAAAACAGTAAAATAAGTCTCTGTCAAAATGACTTGTCAGATATATCAAACAATAGATGGCTATCTGATAATGTTATAAATATGTTTCAAAACATGATGAAAATCCAATTCAAAGATATCAATGGTCTGCAAGACACTATTCTTGGACAAAATCTTGCTTTCAATACTTAAAATAATATACCGTTTGTTCAGGTTTTGCACGATGGTCATAGTCACTGGGTTGCTATTTCAACATATAGATGTAAACCTGATGAGGTTTTCTTGATGGACAGTCTTTACCAGTTCATGGTAAAGTTGCACATCATACAAAGCGACAGATATGTGTCATTTTGAAATGCACGCATAACAAGTTAACTATTCGTGTGTTACCAGTTCAACAGCAGTCAAGTGGAGCAGATTGTGGTGTCTTTGCTATTTCTTTTATTTATCATATTGTTAGCACAAGAACAAACCCTGACATTATAACATTCTCTATACCAGAGATGAGAGCACATATGTTGCAATGCATTCAGGTTAACAAAGTTTCTTCTTTCCCTCAATTGTTAGCAGACAGCAAAAGATGCATTCAAAAGGGTATCTGTATAGAACGTTTTCGCAGTTGTAGAATGCCATGGAATCCTGCGGAAAATCACCTGAAAGAGAAACAAATGGCGCAGTGTAATTGCTGTTCACAGTGGTTCCACAGAATGTGTGAAAACATTCCAGATTTTGTTTTTTCTAAAAAGAATCGTAGAACACCATGGTATTGTTATTGCTGTGGACAAGCAGTTTGATAAATACTTAATTAAGTATTGTAGTAAATATCTTAACAATGATAATTTAAAAAATCGTAGCGTTTTTTCATATGGTTTTACATGTCAAACTAATATAAAGTGGGGTATATTTTACTTTTAATAATAATCCTTCCCCATCCTGCATTTTGACTAAAATTTTGAGATGTTTTAGTTTGTTATGTTTGAGAATTTTGTAACATTTAGTTTTTAACTAATTGTTTCGAAAGGTAAGATGTTTTTAATTTCAGTTAACAATAAGAGTATTTCTAAGTATTGGTAATTTATTAAATACTTATTAGCAATAAATTTGCTTTACTTTATTAACCCTGTAGATAATCAGCTTTAAGTTTTTCATTTGTGTATGTTATATGCATAAATAATACATTTTCTATTTGCATCAGTTAAAATATTTTGACATGTTAATTTTATAGGTATGTATTTTAGAAGTTTATTTTATAATTATTTATTTCGTTCTTCAGATTTATATTTTTTTTTGTAAATCGTCAAACAGATTTTTTATAATTTATTATTATAAGCAAATCACCACATATATGGGTATAGTTTGATATGATCAGGTTTATTTTTAAAATCAAACTACAAACCTTTTAAGAACACTAACAATTTTCTAAAATTACTTTTATGACCTTAAATTACTTTTATTATAAATATTTAATATATTTTTATTCATATTGCATCCAAGAACTTTTTAAGTTGGTTAATTACAGTGACTTCTTAGCTGTGAAAGTATTATTTTTGAATATTAGTTTATTTTAGAGGATTTTTTTTTAGTTTTTAGATGACTTAAATACTTCATGGAAATTAGTAATGTGACTATTATTTTTTATCAACAATGCTTTAAAGATTTTATAAGCCAACTATACGTTGTATTATCGTTCTGGTATGGTTATTTTGGTGTACGTTGTTTAGTTGTGGTATGGTTATTTTGGTGTACTATTTGCAAAGATTATTTTTGAGTGGTGAGAAGCTTATTTCAATTTTACATTTCATGGATTGATTCAGTATTAATATTTATCTATTTGATGATTCAACTAGGGTCCAGTTATTATTTTATGCATTACCATTTGTTAACGAATATCTCTATATAATAATACTGAACTTAATGTTAATGTTAACAGTACCCCTTTTTTAATTAAAGTGCTCCTTTGTGCGTTTTTTGAAACATTGATTTCAAGAAAAGTTCTTATTTATTGTTATATTCTAAAGTTCTAGTTTATTGCTATATTTCATTTATTCAATTATTTCATACATTCTATATATTCAGCTAAATATTTCAATAGTGATATAAAACTCATGTTGTACCTTTGACTTCTTCCTTTACTGTAACGTCAGGGTTGACTCATGGTTCTATCCTTGGCCCTCTAATTTCTACTAATTTTCTACCATCTACTAAAATTTATTCTTGTGTTCCTCGTCATTTAATTAAGTCTCGTCCTTATACTGTGTCTGTTCCTAAGTGCCCTCAATCTTTTGAATGTTCTGTTAATTGTTATCATTATCTATAGCCTTAATCTTCAGTCGCGTTTAAAACAAAACAAAAAAATCACTATTTATGTTTAAATATTTATTACTATTATAGTTAAAAACTTTGGTTAAAAACCTTTAAAGATTTAGAGATTTTTATTGTTTTTATTGTTTGTGTTTTTTTGTTTATTTATTTGTTTATTTATTTAGTTCTGCCATTCGACTAATTTGTTAAAGTTTCCTTACTGTGGAAACATGATTTTAATTTAGTAAATTTTGATGATTTCAAATTTACTTTATTAATCATAAGCCAACAGTTTAGGAAAAGAACTTAAATTCGACACAAGGTAATACTTTTGTTTTTTGGAAACATTAAAAAACTAGTTAATGCTATTCGTCACGTTACAGCTTTTCATATTAGGCTGGGTGAATAAAAATGAGCAATTGCTCTTTTTACTCAGTAGTTGGTCAGCTTTACTAATAAAAACTTCACCAGTTTTGTTCATATTTTTATTCACGTAAAGTTAAGCAATTTACTTTAATAGCTGTACTTGACTTCTATTATGATTTGTATTTTTAATAGCTGTACTTTTGACTTCTATTACACGATTTGTACTTTTGATGACTGTACTTATGGCTTCTATTATATGATTTGTACTTTTGATGGTTGAACTTTTGGCTTTTATTATACTTTTTGTATTTTTAATAGCTGTACTTTTGACTTCTATTATATGATTTGTATTTTTAATAGCTGTACTTTTGACTTTATTATATGATTTGTATTTTTAATAGCTGTACTTTTGACTTCTATTATATGATTTGTATTTTTAATAGCTGTACTTTTGACTTCTATTATATGATTTGTATTTTTAATAGCTGTACTTTTGACTTCTATTATATGATTTGTATTTTTAATAGCTGTACTTTTGACTTCTATTATATGATTTGTATTTTTAATAGCTGTACTTTTGACTTCTATTATATGATTTGTATTTTTAATAGCTGTACTTTTGACTTCTATTATATATTTGTATTTTTAATAGCTGTACTTTTGACTTCTATTATATGATTTGTATTTTTATTACCTGTACTTTTGACTTCTATTATATGATTTGTATTTTTAATAGCTGTACTTTTGACTTCTATTATATGATTTGTATTTTTAATAGCTGTACTTTTGACTTCTATTATATATTTGTATTTTTAATAGCTGTACTTTTGACTTCTATTATATGATTTGTATTTTTAATAGCTGTACTTTTGACTTCTATTATATGATTTGTATTTTTAATAGCTGTACTTTTGACTTTTATTATATGATTTGTATTTTTAATAGCTGTACTTTTGGTTTCTATTATATGATTTGTATTTTTAATAGCTGTATGTACTTTTGACTTTTATTACATGATTTGCACTTTTGATAGTGTATTTTTGGCTATCGCATAGTTTGCTCTTTTGATAGCTGTACTTTAATAGTTGTACATGTCAGAGATTTAACTCACACTACACGTTTGATTGTACTGTTGATATAAGACATGCTATCGGAAAAATCTGCCCACCTTTCTTGATCAAAAAAGGATGTAAGAAAGCTTAAATGTATTTAAATCAATATATTTCTGAAAAATTAAGACTGTAAAAATTACATATTAATAGGGAAAAAACAAAAAAAAATTAAGTTTTACAGAAAATTCTGACTTTCTTTTTGATGCCTCCCATAAGTTTCTGGACAGAGTGATTTTTGTAAGTTTTAGCAGCGTAATCCCATTTTTTCTTCAAATCTGTAGCTGATTTTACTGTTTTTCCACTTAATTTCAATTTCTTTTTTATGATGGCCCAATATTTTTCAATAGGACGTAATTCGGGGCAGTTTGGAGGATTAATCTTTTTCGGAACCAACATCACTCCATTATCATCGTAAAACTTTTGAGCATCTTTTGAGTAATGTATTGTGGCTAAATCAGGCCAAAACAATACTGAAGTAATTCTATGAGCTTTAATTAGTCGTTTTATACGAGAAAGACAACATTTCCCGTATTCCGAAGATTTCATTGTGCCCAAACAAACATGAATTGGCGATTTTTTGCCGCAAGAGCAAAGTGCCTACCAAATCATCAATTTTTTTGAAAATTTATCAGTCATTACATACTTGTATTTATCACTCACATTTCCTCTTATTTTAGAAGCATAGTAGCGCTGCCCAGGAATTAGTTTAAAATTCATTTTAACATATGTTTCGTCATCCATCAAAATGCATCCATTATGTTTTGTTAACAAGTTGTCATACAACTTGTATGACAACTTGTTAATACTGAAGTAATTCTATGAAAAAAAAAATCTGTTTTAGAAGTCAAAAGTACACAAACTATAATTACGGCAACCGTTTATAATTTGAAATCGAGGCGTACTTTTGACTTCTATTATATATTGCTTACCGTAAAATCCGGATTTACGCGTACCTAATATTACAAAAAAATAAAGTATTTAATAATAAAATATACATATATCAATTATTAACAACGTAACACATTTATTTCTTGACATTATCTTGGATAAATTCTTTAACCTTGTTGATAAAAACCAAGTGAAGAAAGAAAATTTAGTTTTGGTTTTTATCTAAACGACTCTTGAGCAATAATGTATGCAGAAGTTCTGGGGACATTGTTATTGCTCAAGAATCAAGAATAAGTTATGCTAGAACTTATAATTTGTCCATGTAGCTTATTTAATAATTAAATAAGCTTTATGGACAAATTATATTTTTTGATATTAAATTTGTCATAACTTATTTTGTACTAAATTAAGTAAGCAAAATGGAAAAATTCGCCAGTCTAAAATATTATATCATAAAGTAGAAAAAAAGCATACCTTGTATTTGAGTTTAATCTTATTTGTGTGGCAAATAGGGACGTTTGGTACTAATTTAGTTAACTTAATTTGATATTACAACTTAAAATATATTGTACTTTTTTGTTCTGTTTTAAATGCATTGCGTTATAAGATATTATATAGACCAATTTTATTTTTTTTGTAATTATGATAATACTACAATAAAAATTAATTATATTATCATAACAGTAAATAATTATAACTACTATATTAAATACAAAAGCTATACTATAAAAAAATAATTAATATAATAAAAAATATTATTTCACATTTCTTAATAATAACATTTCTTAAAAAAAGTTCCGAAAGACGCGATATTTTGGCACGTAACTTTCACGTAAAATAGTAACCTGGACGAAGTCACCTAAAATACACGTGATTGAAACGTGAATAAAACGTTGCGTGCCTACTGGGTGGAACATCATTAAAGAAATAATCGGAAAAAAATATATAAAAACAAACAGCTTTATCAAATAGAATTATCATAAATAAAACAGAACACAACGATAAGAACTCTTTTGCCGAACTATTTAACAATTTCTTTGCAAATACTGACCCTAACATGGCGTCTAAAATTCAAACCTCAAATAACTCCTTTGAAAATTATTTTACTAACCTAAATAGCGAACTAACTTTTAACATATCAAGCTATGAAGAACTCGAAAATGTAAAAAAACTCTTTAAAAATCAACAAAGCACCAAGAATTGATGAAATTTGTAGCAATGTAGTAATGAGTATCTTTCCGATAATAAAGAAACCCCTCTTCAAAATATTTAAACCAGCAACTACAATAGGAACCGTTCTAGAGAAATTAAAAGTTGAAAAAATTGTACCAATATATAAAACTGGAGAATCATACTTACTAAACAATTATAGACCAATCTCAATTCTTCCTGTATTCTCAAAACTCCTCGAACGAATAATTTATAATAAACTATACAAATATATAACAAACAACAACATCTTAAATACAAAACAGTTCGGCTTTCAAAAGCAACATGCAACCGAACATCCAATCGTAGATCTTGTATTTAGCATCAATTACTCTTTTGTTAATAAAGAACTTGTTCTAGGAGTCATTATAGATCTATCGAAAGCATTCAATACTGTTGATCATGCTATTCTGCTCAAAAAATTGGAAAAATATGGCGCAAAAAAATGTTGCATTACTCTGGTTTAAAAACTTTTTGCTGAACAGACAGCAATGTGTTAATACTGATGAAAACTTCTGTTCAAAAATGCTTAAGTTTAAATGTGGCGTTCCCCAAGGTTCGATTCTAGTTCCCTTATTGTTTTTAATATACAATAATGATCTTCCGAAAGTCTTAAATAAACTTGATGTCATAATGTTTGCAGATGATACTAATTTATTTTATTCATCTCAGTCTATTAAAAAACTCTTAGAAACAACGAATATTGAACTTGAAAAACTTGATATCTGGCTAAAATCTAATAAATTATCTTTAAACAGAGAAAAAAACCAATTACATCTTATTCCATCCCAATCAAAAAAGAAAAAAAAACTAAATATATTACAATTGCTAAAAATAGAAAACAAAAATATTGAAAGAACCTTAACAACTAAATTTCTGGGTTTACTTATTGACGAAAATATTTCATGGAAAGCACACATTGACTATTTAAATACTAAAATAACCAAAAACATTGGCGTGCTTTACAAAGCTAGATCAATGTTATTCCATGAAAATCTAAAACATCTTTATTTCTCATTTATACAGACCTGTTATACGTATGGTTATATAGCATGGGCAAGTAACAATAAATCCAATTTGAAATCACTTTATCGACGTCAAAAACATGCCGTTAGAATTGTCTATAAAAAAGATAAATTCACTCATGCTGAACCTTTGTTAAAACTTCTTAATGCACTAAATGTTTATAGAATAAACATTTATCAAAACTTATTGTTTATGCTGAATTATAAACTCGGGCTTGTCCCATCACATTTCTCAAACGATTTCCTTAAAAGCAATAGAAATATATATGACACTCGAGAAGGGAACTTTTAATATACCGTTTAGAAAAACAAAACTATCGCGTTTCACAATTTCATATCGCGGTCCCTATCTCTATAACAAACTGATATCCAGAAATGCCATAATTACAAAATTAGATAACCTAAATTGTTTGAAAATCTTACTAAAAAAATTCGTTTTAAATAGAAATAATTATATGAACTTACACTAAACTAATACTGAAACTAGAACCAAAATTAACGTTGAAACGAAAATCCCAAAAAGCTTCAATAACAAATATCAATATAAAAAATATATAAATCAAAAATATTTTTATTTATGCCTAATCATATATTTACGTGTACAAAATCTAGCATTTATTTTTATTGTATGTGAATCCAATATAAAATGAACTACTATTATATTTTGTGAAACTGGAAACATGAAAAACGAAAATACAAAAAATATTACTAGTTACAAGCGGTTTCTTGATGACAAGACCATCTGGTCTTCTGCAAGTTTCCCGCGTTCTTTTAATATTAATGATAGCCTGTAGTTATATTTTTTTGTATTCTATAAAATTGTGAGATTGTTATTTTTTTTATCTTAAAATTATATATTTTATAAACATTGTAAATTTCTATAAGTTATATATAATCAAAACATCGTAAAGGTATAACTAGCCGAAAATTGATAAAATGTTTTATTAACAGAATAATAGAATTAAAAACAGAAGAATTAATAACAGAACGAGTTAAAGTATCAGAAGAATAAAAAAACAGAATTTTAGATTGGAGTAAATTATTTAATAATAAAAAATACGATAAATCAACAGATGAAATAAAGGTAACACAAGGTATTATAGATTTAAGTAAAAATGTAAGTAAAAGAGATAAAAATATTTTTGTTTTTGGTATACAAAATTCAACTGATTCGAATGCTGGAAATAGAAAAAAATTATTGAAAATATTCTAAAAAATATTTTTTCTAAAATAAAAACTAATTCTGACAAAATAAAAAGAATCCATCACTTCAAAAATACAAAGAGCTTGATCTTAAAAGGAAATTCGAAAGGTCAGTTAAATAATCCCTTTCAATTTGGAATCAGAAATAATGTTAAAAATATCAAATCAAATTATGCCATCAAACAAGTATGGTGTTCAGTTGAGATTGGTCTGAAAAATATCTTATGTGGATGTATATATAGAACAGGTGCTGGTGATATATCAAGTTACCAGAAAATAACCAAATCTCTTCGACATGCTTATAAAGTTTAGAAAAATAGTAAATACACGGGAATTCTAATTCTATAAAATGGATCAATGATGGTTCATGTAAACTTGAAAATGATTCAGATTTGATTGTCTTAGAATTTATAGAATTTTTAAGCAATTGCTTCATATATCAAAATGTCTTGTTACCAACTTCAAGTTAGCTTTGAGTTTGACACAAATTTATTAGACTTGGTCCTCAAAGAAAATAAAAATCGAGTTTTTTTTTTTTGAATCACTTACCTCCCTAGGTGTAGGTCTGTAAATCGAGCCGAATGAGCCAAGCTTGCCAAGTCTCGGCTTGACTCGTTTACATATTAAGAGTGTTCAGGCTCGGTTCGAGCTCGTTTCGAACATGAGATTCTTTGTTCGAGCTCGGCTCGTTAAGGATTAGTATTGTTTGGGGTCGGCTCGTTTTACATGTTGCTTGAGCTCGACTGGTTTAAAACTCGAAATAATTATTGTAACCTGTTAGTTTAAAGCTCGTTTAGTAAAAAATAATTGTTCGTTAAAGGCTCGTTTGTAAATAATGCAAGTCCAAATCAAAAAACAACATAAACAATCCTACAGTCTATTAAACATGCAAATAAACAACATAATGAAATAAGATCCCACAAATCTAATAGTTCAAAATAAAAGTTAAAACTAATAGTTCAATGTTCAAACTTAATGTTCAAAGTTCAAACATAATGTAAACTCTCAGAAACATAAAAATTCCTATTAAACACTGCACTCTAATAGTTCAAATTACAGAGGTTAATGCGGCGGCAATAGTCGTCGGAGATCCAGGTTCGATTCCTGGTGAAATCCATGTAAAACTTTTTTTTGTTTTAATAACGAATCAAATGTAAATAAACTATACTTAAGGTGGACGTTTTTTTCAGGCACCCCTCTTTAGTAAGTAAAAAACGAGTCTAAGGTGAGATCAGTAATATTGAAAACAAAGGGTAAAACCCAGTGGGAGAGGGCAACAGCAAATTTTGTGCCCTTTTGCTAATTAAAGAAGCTTTTTATTTTAGCAAAACCTAGCGGTCAAATTTGGAAGATTTTGAGACGCCATTGACACGTTTTTGTTGGGGTAGACTCCGTCGCATCAATTACGGCCCTCAGGTCTTACTCAGGGCCAGTATATAAGGGGTGGCATGTGTGCATGGGCCCCCTCAGAATTTTTCGATGTTCCAGATAGAAGACTTTCACACATCGTGCAAACTTAAGTTTGTTAATATGCCAAATGAGGTGGCCTTGCAAAAAATTTGGATGGCGGAGGCCTGGGAACAATAAGCCTTAAAGCGTTTGCCTCCCCCCTTCCCTGCCCAAACGTGAGGGAAATATGTAGCAAAATTTTTAACTTTAACATTTAAAACTAAACTTAAATTTATCGACAGATTTTAATTTTTGTAGAAAAATATTGTAAATTACGAAAAAGTTATGACCATGCAAAATTTACATCCCTCTTATTTTGGGGGTCGGGAGGGTAAGCATTTTAAGGCTTTTTATTCACAGGCCTCCGCCATCCCGATATTTTGCAAGGCCTCCTCATTTGGCATAGGTATAAACAAACTTAAGTTAGGAGTTTGCACGATCTGTGAAAGTGTCCTATCTGGAACATCAAAAAATTCTGAGGGCGCCCATACATGTGTGTGCATAGAGGAAAACTATACCCTCTATTCGATATACCATACATCTTTTTATGTTGGCAAACTAGAATCTTTAGTCAGAATGTAACTTTTCTATTGATTAGCTGGTTAATTGTGATAAATTAGAAAATCGAAGTACGTACTTTTAAATTGAACCCTACCCCCCCCCCCGCCCATCCGCGATCGGCCGCTTGTTGAAGACCGGCCCCCTCCCCCAATGAGCGGACGTACTTTCTTGACGACCGCCTATATGACCTAGCATATGATGTTCAAGCTCGGCTCGTTTAATAAACGAGCCTGATTTTTTGTTCAAGCCCGGCTCGTTTACCATTCGAGCCGAACATGAACTTGTCGAGTCGATCACTGAGCCGTTCACGAACACGAGCCAGGATTTACAGCCCTACCTATGTGGAATTGAACATGGACACCATATATTGAATTTCAAATATTTTTATAAAAACAACAATATTGATCAAAAACCAAAATTAAAAACAAAATTATTATATGTTAAAGGAAATTATGAAGAACTTTCAAAATATTTTATAAGTTTTGATTGGGAAAATGAGTTTAAAGATTTAAATGTTAGTCAAGCTTATAAAAAATGGCTAAATATATATCATACTGGATATTGTAAATTTATTCCAATTATTAGTTACGATACAAGTAAAAAATATGCTCTATTAATGACTAAAGAACTTCGAAAAAATGGTTACGTTAAAGAAAAGGTTATGGTACAAATGCAGTTATTCAAGATTTAAACAAACTGACAAGCTAAATAACTATAAAACATTGAACAAAAATGTAAAAAAAAGGTAAATAAAGATAAAAGAGCTTTTGAATTAAATCTGGCTAAAACTCAAAGAACAACCCTAAAAGTGTTTATGCATATTTAAATAGTAAAATAGTTATAAAAGATTCAATTAAAGCACTCAAAACCTTTGATGTTTCAATTATAACAAATAAAGTAGATATTGTTTAATTGTTTAAATGAGAATTTTGTTTCAGTATTTTAAAAAAATGAGGTATTAGACCATGTAACTTTTCCTTCAAAATGTAATTTTTATTGTATCGATCCAAGTTTTAATGAAACTGATGTTAAAAATCAGTTAGTAAACCTTAATGTTAATAAAAAAATCGGTGTTGACAAAGTTCATCCTCGTGTTTTCAAAGAATGTTCAAAATAACTTTCTCATCCTTTATCACTGATCTTTAAAATGTCATTTTATAGTGTTTATTATACCAAACGAATGGCTAACTGCAAACATAACTCCACTATTCAAGAAAAGAAATAAGTTAGATCCTTATAATTATCGATCAATATTAATAACATCAATAGTATACCAGGTTATGGAGAAAATTATTCACAATGTTATGAACCATTTGGCTTTAAATAAGTTAATTAACAAGTGAACAGCATGGATTTGTTAATGGTAAGAATTGTTGCTCCAGTTTATTAGAGACTTTAGATTTTATAACAAGCAAAATTGAAACTGGTAATAGTATTGATATAATATTTTTAGAATTTGCAAAAGCCTTTGATTCAGTTTCTTTATTGAAATTATGCTGAAAGCTTTATGGTTATGGTTTTCAGTCCTATATCCTACAATGGTGTAAACCATTTCTCAGCAATAGAAAACAACAAGTAGTTCTGGATGAGTTTGTTTCAGATTGTCAGAAAATCACAAGTTGAGTTCCCCAAAGTTTTGTCCTTGGTCCACTCCTGTTTATCATATTTATAAATGAGTTAAAAATAAACCGTACTAAATAAATTAGAATTATTTGCAGATGATACAAAAAATAATGTCAGTAGTTAATAATGAAAGTAACAACAATGCTTATCAAGAAGACTTAAATAAGTTAGACTGGTCAAATATGTGGTCTATTAAATTCAAAGGAGAAAAGTGTAAAACAATGTACATTGTTAATTTGAATCCTTTTAGTTACAAATTAGGTGAACACATTTTGCAAAAAACAGAAGTTAAAATGTGTAGCAAATACGACAATTCGAACACTGGGTTTTTTAAAACCCAGATTTAAATATCTTGATGTTTCCATATTAAAGTTGTTATACAAGTCAACTATTAGGCCACAGCTTGAATATACAGCATCTGTATGAAGCCCATTTTGTACTAAAGATATTAAGAGACTCGAAAACGTACAGCGTAGATCGACAAGGATTGAATCACTGAAAGGTCTCTGTTATGAAGATAGGAGAAAAATATTTGGTTTATCAAATTTACAAGAAAGGAAAAGAAGAGGCGACTTAAAAGAAATTTTAAAAATATTAAATTCAACTGAATATATTAGATTTGAAGAGCTTTTGAGTTTTTATAACAGCATGTCCAGGTATCGTCATAATAAAAGACTTCATCGACAATATGCTAAGAAGCTATGCAGGTATTATTATTTAACAGAGTGGTCGACGATTGGAATTAACTGTCACAGGGTGCAATCGATTCTGCAAACAAAAACACGTTCAAAAATAGAATAGACAAAGTTTTTAACTTTTGATACCAAACTCTATTAAAGGACTTTTTTTTATTTTATTTTCGAAATTTTATATTTAACGGCTGTTACAGTCAAAACTCTACGTAGTTTTGACTCACCAAACTTAAATAGTTTGTACAAGAATTTTTATATTATATATATTATTATACATATATTGTTCAATTCTAAGATAAATAATGAACAAAATTTTTAATTTTATCTGGACATTTTAAATGACTTATGTAAACGCATTTCAAAAATACAATACCTCTCAACAATATGATTAATGTATACAAAAATTGTACATGACAATCTTATTTTAAAAGGTTGTGCTTTAATTTTGACCAGTACTTTATTAATATAAATAATGAAACAACATAAATTAATAAAACTTAAAAATTGTTCCTTTTGTTTTCTTTTAATAAATTATTAAAATTTTTTTAATATCAAATTTATCATAACATTTTTATTCTTTTAACTTTGAGTTGTTTATTAAATGTTTTTCTTCAATTTTTATTCTTTAATATTTTCATATTTGAATCTTCTATTCTAACAATTTTTATTTGTTTTTCTTTTCCTTCTTTATCTATTTTTCATCTT
This sequence comes from Hydra vulgaris, assembly GCF_038396675.1. Classification (NCBI taxonomy): domain Eukaryota; kingdom Metazoa; phylum Cnidaria; class Hydrozoa; order Anthoathecata; family Hydridae; genus Hydra; species Hydra vulgaris. The sequence goes on from NC_088922.1 coordinate 32,088,179, forward strand.
TTCGCCGTTAAAAAAATATTTCCGTTTGCAATGTCATTGCCAGAGCCGTGGCTAGGCTCCCCCCCCCCCCATACCAACAGAAACTACAAATTATTCTGATTGTCATTATTTGAATACTAGAGTCAGTTATCAAACGGTTTCAAAATAATTGAAATCGATTTTCCATACAATTTAGAAAGAAGAAGATTTTCACTGAATTATTATAACCGCAAGATGAAGAATGGAGAAATCATTGTACGGACATGGCTCATATATTCTTCGAATAGCAATATAGTGTTTCGTTTTTGTTGCAAACTTTTTGAAATAACTTCATCACCATTCTGAAAAGGAATGAACACTTGGGAAAGCTTATCAAAAAAACTTAAAGAACACGAAACATGCAGTGCACGTTTCACGTGCTTTAAACACTGGATGACTTTACAAAAAAAGTTAATTGACATTTCTTTTAATTTATTGCCTTGTTACTTTTTTTTATTTAATTAATTTTTCTTCTCAATTTTGGTAATGCAGACATTGCAAATCAAGCTACCATAGACGAGTCACAACAAAAGTTGCTTCATAAAGAGCGGATATTTTGGAGGGTTGTGTTAGAAAGGATGCTGGACATTACCTTATTTCTTTCTGCAAGAAATCTTGCATCCAGGGTTCAGACACAGCCATTAGTTCAAAGAGCAATGGAAACTTTCTTAGGGTGTTTGAATTACTGGCTAAGTGCGATACCGTTCTCAATGAGCTTATACAGAGAATTCAGGACAAAGAAACCAGGGAGCACTATTTGAGCAATGATACACAGAACGAGTTGACTTTTAGCCAAGGAGATTGAGTCCAAAAACCTTTCAAAGATAAAAAAGGCAAAATACTATTCTATTATTTTAGATTGTACGCCAGACGTTTCGCACAAAGAACAAACGAGCATTCTGCGATCAGTAACATGTACTCCTGGGGTGGGTATCAACATTTCTGAATGTTTCTTTGGATATCTCACAGTAAATGATACCACTGGAAAAGGGCTTTTTGATGCATTTATAAATCAGGCAAAAAATTGGGATCTAAATATTTTAGACTGTCGATATCAATTTTATTATAATAATGCTAATATGATAGTAAAAGTAAAAAGTATTCAAGCAAGGTTTCTGGAAATGAATCCTTAGGCCTTTTATGTTCCTTGTGCAAACCATTCACTCAATCTTGTTATTGTTGATGGTGCACTGTCATCCATCAGTATTGTTGATGGTGCACTGTCATCCATCAGTATTGTTGATGGTGCACTGTCATCCATCAGTATTGTTGATGGTGCACTGTCATCCATCAGTATTGTTGATGGTGCACTGTCATCCATCATCAATAACAAGATTGAATGGTTTGCACCAAAAATTTCTTTTTTATTGGTATTTTTTCAAGGTTATATACACTCTTTTCATCGTCTCCTCCTCGATGAAAAATTTTAAAATCGTGCGTGGCAATTTCTGTCCAACCACAATCAGATACCAGATGGGAAAGTATAATAAACTGTGTTAAACCACTTCGCTATTATTTAAAAGAAATTCTAGAGGCACTCGAAAGATTGGAAGAATTTGCCTTAGAAAAGAGAGATGAGGCAACAGTCACAGAAGTACGATCGCTGATGGAATATATTAGAACATGGCCTTTCTTATTATCAATCATTATTTGGTATGACGTTTTATTTAAATCAATAAATCAAGTAAGCTTCTTCAGTCTTCTGCAACCTCTCTCGACATATTAGCTAATGAAATAAAGACAACAAATGTATTTCTTTATGAGTATCGCGAAAATGGATTTTCCGACGCACATATTAAGGCACCAGAAATCGCAGAGGTATTGGGCATTGAAAAGGTTTATCCAATAGTGCGTTCACAAAAAAAAAAATCGATTTCTTCATACGAGTGTGTTGATCACACTCGTATGAAGAAATCGGAGCGTTTTGAACAGATCAGTATTGTCACAAAGCTTTATGATTTTCTTTACCGATCTGAGAATCTTATCAAAGCCTGTAATGAAAATTCTCTGTCTGTATATTGCTAAAGTTTGCAAATGAAACTTGGTGTATAGATTCTGAGGATTCGGAAATAGAGTTAAAACGATTTGTCATAGTTATAAAGGAGGAAAAAAATACTCTCCTAAAATCTGCGCATGACTTCCTGAACTACATATACAAAGAAGAGCTGCAAGACGTTTATCCCAATCTAGTTATTGCGTTACGAATCTTTCTTACTTTACCAATCGCTGTTGCAAGTGCAGGACGTAGCTTCAGCAAGTTAAAACTAATTAAAACTTTCCATAGGTCAGTATAAATAGTTTTGCTTCATTATACTTAAATACATTTATACTTCTTTGTATCTTTAAATAGGTCAACAATGGTCGATGAACGTTTGTCTTCCTTAGCAATGCTGTCAATTGAGAACGAGTTTGCAAGGAAATAAAGTTATGAAGGCAAAATAAATGAGTTTGCAAGCATGAAAATATATCGCAAACCCTTTTTATGATGGTTTGCGACGTACTAGTATTATCTGCGTAATACATTTACAGTAAAAACTCTTCACTCGTAAACTCTATTTCAATTTAACAATTATTAAACATATTTAATTGAATTAAAGCGTTGTTTTCATTGTTTTTATCTTATGAAGGGCGACGTAAAAACTTGTCAGGTACTCAGCTATTTGGGGGTAATCCACTTTTTTAGAAAAAAAATTGGAGCCCTGATGGCTAGTTTATTATTTTGGAGGAGGAGGGGGAGGGGGGGGAGGGGCAGACCCACTTGCCACGGCACTGATGCTTAGTTATTTAAGTATAGATACAAATATATATGAAACATAGCAAAACTTCAAACTAAAAATTTGATTTATTTTTGACTGTATAAGTGAACGATTATTAACGGTTATTCATTTATTCATGACAAGATTAATTTATCTAACTCCTAGGAATTTGTATTGTTTAGTGTTTGTATTTTTTTTTTTTTTTTTGTATTTTGAATTACATTTTGTTGAAAATTATATTTATTTCGAAATGTCTAAAAAAAACTGTATATAAAAGGTTTATGAACGAACATGAACAAAGTGCACCAAATGATCGACTTAAAGCTTAGTTAAGGATGGCCCTGCAGTTGACGGTTACGTATATATAGACTATAAGATTTTTACAAGCGATCCAATTGATATCATAAATCGAGAAGTTCTGGAATGCATTTTAATCAAAGATTGACCTGTGCATAAAGAGGCATAAGGTTAAACCAGGGCCGGTTTAACTAAAGAAACGGATTAATGTTTAAAATATTTATTATTTGAAGGAAAAAGTATTATGAGAAAATTAAATGGGTGAAAATCCATTAACACAGTATAAGGAATTTAAAATTTAACAAAACGCACACTTAATTTGAGATATAGACCCAACATAAATATAGGGTAGGGTGGGGCAAGATGCCCCCCTTAACAAACTTTAGCGTATATAACAAATACTTTTACATTTTCTTGTAATTTTTCTTTTTAATATCTAAGTCTACTTATAAGAGAAGACATTGGTAAGATAAAATAACTACTTTATTACTGGTGATAAACTTTAAAATTAAAAAAACTAATAATTGTGCAAGGAGACATCTTGCCCGAGCCGTGGGGCAAGATGCTCCAAAGAGTGCATCTTGCCCCAAACCTTTTAAACAGTTGTTAAAAATAACTATCAGTTAAAATAAAAGCTATTAATAGTTCTTTATAAAAACTCTTTACATTTTATTAAAATAACTGAAATATAAACACTGCAGTTATTCTATGCAATTGTCTTAAAGATAAATAACTTTTTTTAATTTATATCACTAACATAAATGTTCAAATAACATATACATGATTATGATTCACAGTAGTAGCATAAGTCTGAATCATCTGGACCACATGAAAAGTGGTACCATGATGTACATTTACTACATTGTGTCCAATCATCAAATGGTCGCACATTGTATGGACAAGAGCATATGGTGCATAGAGTTGTATCAGTGATAAAAATTTCAGAGGCAGAAACCATATCTTTCTTTTTCATTTGTTTCTTTATGCCATTAGATCTTTCTGCTTTCTGCTTTTCAGGCTTTTTCACCTTTTTTGTCTTCAAATTTATTGATTTCATTTTTTGCTTGATCACCTTATTAAGTGCAGCTTTTTCTTTACGCAATATGACTGCTTGTTGCTTTTTTTTTACATTGTTTTCATGCTCTTCTAGTTGCTTCTTGAAAGGTGAAGAAGTAAGGTTTTCAGCTGACTCTGTCTTTCTCTTTCGTTGTCTTAAAACAGGAATTTTGGGACGTGGAGAAATTTTTTCCAAAATATTTAAGGGAGAACTAAGGCCAAGATACTCATCAACAATTGGCAAAACTGCATCATCAACAGCCTTCAATTTTGCAGCAGTAGTTGTGGTGCTCATGACGTTTGCCAACTGTATAGGTGCAACAAGAGGCAAATTAGGCAATTCACTAGATTGCTGACAGATTTTCAATGGCTCAGCTTCATTAGTGAGCAAAGCTGCTTCAAAGGCTTCATCATTAAAAATAAGGTCATTTATTGGGTACAAACCAGAGCATCTAAAACCATTGATTGCTTTGTCAACGTTTGCAGTAAAGTTGTAGGCAGTTGCAAAAATACCTGCCATGTCAAAAAATGAAATTCTACGCCCCTGATGTGATAACATCCAGTTGCTTGCTGCTGTATTGAAGCCAACTTTCAATGGTTTAAAAAATGTACAATCTAAAGGTTGCATCTTGGTGTACAATGAGGTGGAAGAGTTATGAGATGGATCCCATTGTCACGACAAAAGTTAATGGCCTCAAGTGTTTTGTGACTGTGATGACCATCAAGTACAATTACTTGCTCATTAGTTTTAGATGCATGAGTCACAGCAACAAAATGTGTTAACCATTCAATGAATAAAGATGAATCAGTCCATCCACTGTAGCTAACTCTAATAATTGAGCCTGAAGGTGCACCAACAGCCAGCCTATCAGTCATTCGCTTACGGGGAAATATAAATAAGGGTGGGACATAAGTGCCACTTGCACTCATTGCACACACAACTGTCACAGTAGCACCTCTTTCTCCACTAGTTATTTTCGAAACTTGTCGTTTGCCTTTCGTTGCAATTATTTTTCCTGGCTTATGGACATTTGTGATTCCAGTTTCCATATTCCAGAGCTGTTTGGCTGAAAACTTATGTTCCTCAAATAATGACTTGTATACTGAAAAAAACTGATTTACTTTTGGTTTATTGAAGCCAATGGCTCTGCTTATACTGGTGGCTTGTGGAGTTCGAATTGTAAATAGTAAGGATTGCGAGATATGAATCCTCGGAGCCAATCCACTCCTGCCATTTTTGACTCTTTATTAAAAGGATTATCGATTCCCATTTGCTTAGCAAAATCATATGCTAGGCGACGCACATCTATTGTTGTCAAGCCAAATAATGCTGTTTCCATAATCTGAACTTGTGTAACAATCTTTAATTCAAATTCTTTACTAAAAACAGGAAATTTTCCACCCAGAGACAAACAACCAGCTACTTTTACTTTTCCATCTCGATGACGTTGTAATATTTTTTTATTAATACTAAATTCTGATGCAACATTCTTTAGACTGCAGCCCATCGTTATTACATCTAATGCTGACTTTATTCTATCATTTGTTGCACCTCTCTGTGTTTTTCGCACATAATTTCTCACCATTATTTGTAATATTTAAATATGTATCTAAAGAAATATTAAAACCTTAAAATTTTAATTATATAAACATACCAACATATACACAGTATTATATAACTATTCAATACATTATTATTTTATACATTACATAACATCTATAAATTAACTCTCTTTGAGTTAAATAAGAACTTATTAAAGTTACATGTACATACAAAATTACTCAAGATTATTAACAATAACACAATGTTGCAATTATTAATATGATGTTGCATGCTAAACACAGCTCCTTTTAGTAGAAATTGTATTATGCGCATGTAATAATATATGAAGTTGTATTAATACATCTTCATTCAGCTGAATGCAATGCATATTTGTAAAAGTTTTACAAATATGTATTGAATTGCAGCAATAGCATGTGATACAGCTTCATTTTACTTAGCATATACATTATAACATTTACTTAATATATAAAATTATTTTAAAAAGCTATACGTTTTTATGTTCTAAAAACACTTTAAAAATGGTAGAAATTCCGTAAAACCACGACGCAAGAAGCCCTTTAAGGGCATCTTACCCCACGTAACCGAGGACATCTTGCCTCATCTGTAGTGAGTGCAAGTTTAATACAAATAAAATTAATTTTATTGCTAAGTTATAAAATTTCTTGACTATATATTATTCTGGGATAAATTCTCTATAAAACAACACATTTCTTACCTTAATCGCATAAGTATTGCCAATCCAATAAACATTCAAAATTAGAAGCAACTTACTAACAAAATACTCCAAAAAGTAATAAACCGATTTAAACCTCACCTACCAGCAATATTAAAAACATTTTTTATTCCACAATTTTGTTTTAACTTTATGAATAGTATTATAGAGGGATAAAACATTACTGTCCTATGATACTCTCACATAAGCAAAAAGACTTCTTGCCCCACCCTACCCTATATATATATATATATATATATATATATATATATATATATATATATATATATATATATATATATATATATATATATATATATATATATATATATATATATATATATATATATATATATATATATATATATGGAAGAAAAAAAAATCGTAATATATATATGAAAGAAAAAAAAATTATTTTAATAAGGTAAAACTAATATTAAATACATTGAAATATTTCACGACCTGGAAGTAATCCACTGCTGAAGAATGGCAGCTCTCCTAAGAAAGAATTTGAATTGATGTATATAATTGTAAATTAACAACAAAAATCTAAAAGAATCCATAAATATGAGTGTAATAAAAAAAATCAATCAAAGTTGTGATCAATTAGGCCCTAGAGCAAGCAAAAATAGAAGTAACCATCATTAACGATACATCTGACAAAATTAAACAAAAATGTAGTTATTGAAATGATCAAAACTACGTTAATGGTATTCATAACCCAAATCAAACAGCAGCATGACAAAGAGATCAACAATCTTAGAAATCAATTAAGTAACCATTAAAGTAACAGTGACCATTCTTTTCTCGATATCGCAAAGCGAAACACTTTTGTTAACCTGGCAGCAACTGAAACAAAATTTAGAAAAGAGAGAGACTTGAATATAGTTGTCGTTGGTCTTTAAGAATCCAAAAAAGAAGTGATGAAGATCTTGTAAAAGAGTTTTTTGAAGCAATAAAATAAAACACGAGGAAATTGTTCATGTTTGTCGTTACAAATACAAAAATAGAAACAATTGACCAAGCAATCATCAGAACATGAACCAGGACAGCCAAGATCCAACCGGTGTAATACAAGCTGTGTTCAAATCAACAGATGTAAAACAAGAAGTTCTGGCAAAAAACGACTTCAACAAGGAGGAAGCGTTCAGAGGAGTACACACTCGAGAAAACCAAACAGCTGCAGAGCAAGAAACTTTCAGTTAACTTTATAACAAAAAGAAGCGAAAGAATGAAGACCTTTTGTTAGCTTAACTGAACAAAAATTTTAATGGATCATTGACAGACGGACCGGAAATGTGCGCTGTATGTACACAGCCCAAGCTGCCAATAAAAAAACCACTAGCACCACATTGACCAAGATTACTGTTAGTCAAATAATCCTCATTCGTTATACAAAGTCAAACAAGATGAAATAATTACGAATATTGATAACGATAAAAGGAACCACATTTGCTTTTTTTTCACTGACACCTGGTTTGATCAAACATCAGACACTCAACTTCCTGTGTCCTAACTTCATAGTAAAAACCAAGGAAGCAGAGGAGATTGTGTAGCCATTTACTTAGGTTGAAGCCCAGGAAAGAAAGCAAAATTGAATCAAATCAACAGATATTGAATAAGTAAAGCGAGTGATAACGGTCGGTGATGAATCTATCTTAATAGGTTGCATATACCAACCGTATGAAAATGACATGGGAGTTGTATAAAAATTATCAAATCAAACAATAAAGCAAAGCAAAGCTTGTCAACTTTAGGCTGCTCATCTGTATATATATATATTTCAACTTCAACAATTTCAACTTCAGATTTACAACGTACGAGGTACTTGAGACTTGAGGGAACAAATAAATCCCAAAACTTCATACTCCACCCCAAACGTGAGGGCAACAAGTTAATAAAAATTTTTTTTACTTTTCTCAACTTGACTTATATTCATCGATAAATTTTAAGTATCATAATATTATCTCTCAGCGTTCAAAAATTATGACCATATAAAGTTTAAACAACCCTCAATATGAGGGGGTTTCAAATTTTATATGACCATAATTTTTGAACGCTAAGAGATAATACTATGAAACTTAAAATTTATCGATGAGTATAAGTCTAGTTGAGAATAGTAAAAAAAATGTTTTATCAACTTATTGCCTTCACGTTTGGGATGAGATGGATGAAATTTTGGGGCTTATTTGTATCGAGACTCCAAATTCTAATTTGTTGCCATCCACCTTCATGTTCTAACTTTTCACTATAAGATTAAATTTTAAAAAAGATTTTAACAAGATTTAAACAAAAAAACTCGTTTTTTATGCGTCTTCTTCAGCTTTTTAAAGCAAAATCTTCGATTGGGTATCATTTATAATAAAAAGCCAAGTACCTAAATACGCTCAGCTGAGCTCAGAAAATTTGGTTGTAAATTTTTATCTATATATGAGAACGTAATTTAGGTAGATCATGTGCGGCCTAGTGTTTTTCTGTTTGTGTAAAGATAAGTGTTAAAAAAATGTTGCGCATTTTACTAGGTTTTATTGAAAAACACTTTGAAAAAAGCAAGCAAAAAAAATTAATTTTTATATATTTTTTTTTTATTTCAATGTATGATGTGAATGGACTAATATAAATTGTTAAGAAATTAAAATGTTGTAAATTTCTTGCTAGCCTCATATTTCATTTTTATATAATTTTTTACATTTTCACTAATATTTGAAAGGTAAAATTTTTTTTTTAAATTTTTTTTTAAATTTATTATTATTCAGTGATCAAAAAAAAAAAAAAAAAAAAATGCAATAAATCTGGTTATATTTTGATTAAGAGGTGCTACCACAGGCCCCACACACTGCTGCTTGGGAAAGTGCGATCCATTGGACAACAACTCTATTTTAAAAAATTTATGCTGTTCTTCACAATTTTGTACAAGCTGGCGCTCTAGTTTCTGAATATGCTCTCTCAAAATTTACTTGGTTTTACTGTTTGAAAGTTTTTGCGCGACGAAAAAACTGACAAGTTTGAGTTGACATGTAATTTTAAATTCTTCAATTAGGTCTGCTCTTTTACAGCGTTCTTCAAGTGTTGTTAGACCAAGCTGTTGGAGACGATTTTCATAGAACAGGTTTTTAATAGATGATATTGTTTTTGTTGCTCGATTAGACTTGCTTGAGGATAGCAATGTCGGACTTTAAATGCGGCGACAAAGCTTGAACAGCAAATTCGAGGTGGAGACGAATGTAAATAAGACAATTTACGCCATAGATAAAAACTGCAACTCCGAAATATTTTTTTAAGTCGCCCTAGCATTCTGTTTGCAACTGATGCAGGTGACTCTACTTGCGGTCTGACGTTAAGATCTTTGGAGACCATCACACCAAGGTCTCGTTCGACTACAGTCTTTTTGAGTGGATAACGCGTGCCGTCAACGTTCGCCATTGAGTAATTGCGTGTTGACTTGTTACATGCGCGGCCAACATGTAATACTTTGCATTTCTCAGTGTTGAAATGCATGAGCCAAATATGTGACTATTCCACTGCTCTGTCAATACCAGCTTGGAAAGTGATGCTGTTTTTAATTATGCCAATAATTTTACTGTCGTCATCATGCAGTTTCGTATGATGACTAATGCTGTCCGGCAGGTCATTAATGAAGATGACAAAGAGCAATGGGCCCAAAACCAAGTCTTGATACACGCCACTAGTGATCGCTTGTCATTCAGAGGTGATGCCGTTGATGACCACTAGTTGACTTTGGTCGCGTAACCAAGCAGAAATCCAGTCTAAGAGTGTGCTTTGAATACCGTAGGCTCTTAGTTTATGAAGAAGGCGTTTATGCGGCTCTTTGTCAAACGCCTTCGCAAAGTTGGTGTATATGACGTCTACTGCGAGGCTGCGATGAATGGCTTCCGTTATTATATCCCGAGTTTCCGGCAGGTTTGAGATGACTTGCGATGAACAAAGCCATGTTGCTTTGGAGTAATTAAGCCATTTGCAATACAGCGTTCCAATATACTTTTTTTAAGAATACTTTCATTTTGCATGAAATGGATGTGTACGGGAAAGGCCGGTAGTTTGATATATTTAGTTTACTCCCTTTCTTGAAAATAGGCATTACATTCGATTTTCTCCACAAGTCGGGGATTACATCAGTCACAAACGAGCACTTAAGATAAGGAAAAGGAACGAGCACTTATAGATAAGGAAAGAGGTTTGGTACATTTACTAAGGACCTGTGGATGTAAACTGTCGTAGCCGATTGATTTTCTTTTATCAAGGTGGTCCTGGCACTTTTGTACTATATCGATAAAAAAACTTGCTGGGTCGACGACACAAATTGCTTCAGTACGAATTTCAAAAAGTGGCATTGGACCTTCGGGCTCCAAAACAAAAACCGATATTCTTGAATTGCCAGTTTGTCTGGAACCACCAACACAAAAACCTACCTCTTACCTTCAACAATTTCTTCCTAAAAAATGAAAATAACCGATACTATCTTCGATCAACTGATAATCTGAATCTTGCAGTCTTAAATCATTGTTCTGTTACTTATGAATATGAGTCCATAAAAAACCAAAGTATAAAATCTTGAAATAACCTTCGCTATGACCTAAAAGCTCTCCATTCAATCTATGTTTTTAAGAGTAACCTATTCCATTCCTTCCTAATTAAATATAGTTTATAAATCCAAAGATATGTGTATCAATGTATAGTTTATACCATGCGAATAAGTGTGAGTGTATATGTATGTATATGTATATGTATACACCGATGTGTATGTGTATGTTTGTATTTTTATGTGTATATATATGTGTGCGTGTGTATGTAAGTATATATATATATATATATATATATATATATATATATATATATATATATATATATATATATATATATATATATATATATATATATATATATATATATATGTGTGTGTGCGTGTGTGTGTGTGTGTGTGTGTGTTTATTTATGTGTCTATATATGTGTGTATGTAACATAATTTGTGTATGAACATAATTTTAGATTCTAATATTTTCATAATTACTGTCGTGTAAGGTTTTTATATAACCAACGTTATTAATATATTTGCTTATCTATTCGAGTTTATAAATCACAGTATAATATAAATCACATTAATAAAATATGATAATAATATAAATCACATTAATAAAAGGTGTATGTGTGTGACTAATACTAAATTACTATTATTCTTTTTATGATCATTATAATTATTTTTATTGTTGTCTTTTTATTTCTATTATTATCATTATACTCTTATCATTGTATTGTTATTATTGTTACTACTACCACTCTTAATATCATCATTATTAGTATTTTACTCTTTTAACTTTTAATGTTCGTTTTGTTACAGCTGTGGACGATTTATATTACTTTTAGCATTAACAATATATTTAGTAGCTTTTATTTACAACGTTTTTACTTAGGATTAGTACATGTACTATTTGTAAACTTCCGTGAATGTAACAACTATTTCAGAATAAATGAATTGAATTGAGTTGAATGAAAATAGTTACTCAACAATGAGTATAAATCGTCGGTATCGTAGTGATGTTGTTATTAGCTGTTTCTAGCAATGTAATAGTGTTCCTGACGCTCTGTTTGCTTTGTACTTATGCATGTAAGCGTTTAGGGTTGCTTTGCAGTCTCTGGTGATTTTCTCTTCGTAGTTATGCCTAGCAGATTTTATCATTTTAGTATAATTGTAGTACCATTCTTTGAATAATTGGTGCATATTGCGACCTGTAATAATGTACTCGGCCGAAGAGGCGCGCTTAGCCTTGACCGCCTTCATAAGATCTGATGTTACCCATTGCTTCTGTTTCTCAGTGAAGGGAGTAGTTGTTGATGGGATGTATAGATTAATGGCTTCATTATACACGTTTACTAGAAGCTGGTAGTTATCGTTTGCATTTAGACCAGTGAATTCTTTTTTCTTATCAACTGCTGTAATGTGCGAAGATATTGCTACGTAGTTTACTCGGTTCCAAAAAAGTTGAGGTCGTAATGGCAAAGTAAGCAGGTTGTCAAGGCCAACAACAGCGAGTTGACCTTCAATGAAGCAGTGTACCTGCCCCATTGGAGTGTTACCGAGAGAATCACCTTGTTCGATGAAGATGGCTTCTGATGGTTCTGGCTCATTTGTTATGATCAGATCAAGTGTGCTAGTGGGCTCGACGTGTCGACTGCTACGGTACGTTGGGAATGTGACAAGCTAAGTTGAGGGGACATTCATGAAGACACTTTTGAAACCTGATATCGCCTTGGCGCTCATCTCTCAGGTGAGCAACTGTTGCAATGCCACCGTTAACTTCGATAGATTACAAGGTGTATGGCTAAAATTAAAATCTCCATATAGCAGCATTGTCGAGCAGTTTATATAAGGCAATATCTGCCAAGCGGCCGTGATTGATGTGATACACTGAGTAAGAACCTAATCATTAAGGTCGTAAGGACGATATAAGCAGCCAAGGAGAAACGATTCTTCACCGATTCTTATTTTTTGCCAGATTTTCTCAATTGATGTTGAGTAGAGCTGAGTAGAATTAACTTCTTTGACAATAATATTATCTTTTGCGTAAATGGCAACTCTGCCGCACATATTGTCTCTGTCTTTGCGGGTATGGCAACGTCTGAAAAATAAGTGAACCAAGTTTCCACAAAAAAATGACGCGTGGTCAAATAGATTTAGGCTGAGCAGATAGTCTGGCCAACAGCTCTTGGCGTTTGTCATTATTGAGTGAGTATGGTTTGTTTGCCCAGTAGCGTAAATGATTAAGTGGAATGATGAAAAATATTGACATTTTTTTGGTAAAATTGATATAGTGAGCTCAAAAATCACAGTAGGGAAAAATATATCGGTTTTAGAGTGCTGGGGGTCTCTAGATTACATTAAAAAAATAACTTACTCCTATATAAAAGTTGATTTTGAAGGGTTTTGCTCACCTCTGGCCCACTGCCCATTGCAGTGTAATTCCAAATTAATTTCGTCGCCTTCTCTTGCAGCTAAAACAATGTTGCTGAAATGGTCATTGACGCAGGCTTGATGCACTTCTTTGTTAAATTACTACTTTGTGATAAAATCAAAATTACTATAACCCGCACTTTTAATGCCAATATCCTCAAAGATAATTCGTCCGGTCGGTCAAACGAATACCTCCAGCCATTAATTTAATAATCAAATTAGGATACCAATAAAAAAAGATAGAGACAATTATGACTCGTTTTACTCACATGTACTGTAGATTTGCGCGTGCGAAAATGTTTAAAAAAAAAAAAAAAAAATGCTTACAATATAAATAACATCTGCATTTTCAAATGATTTTTTAAGTAAGCTATATGTTGATGTTTACCTCGTAATTCTAATTCTACTGGTTTATTAAAAATGCTATATCAATTTATAAATTAAGAGGTTGTTAACTGAAATCTGATTGAAACTAATGTTCAATCAGAACTTTTATAAAAAACATAACATTTTAATAAAAAAATATAATAATGTTATATTTGTTTATTAAACTATGATAACGATGTAATAAAATTATATTTGTTTATTAAAAGGATCAATTTAGGCATAGTAATCTGCCCCCGATATGTGTATGTTTATCTATCTATCTTATTATTATTATATCTATCTATCTAGATGTGTGTGTGTGTGTGTGTGTGTGTGTGTGTGTGTGTGTGTGTGTGTGTGTGTGTGTGTGTGTGTGTCTGTGTGTGTGTGTGTGTGTGTGTGTGTGTGTGTGTTTTATCTGTATATCTACCTAAGTGTGTATGTGTGATTTATTTATCTATTTGATAATCAATCCCTTGTACCTAATGAGTTGCTAAAAAATTTTTTTGATATATTTTTTTCAGATTTGAATTAAACAATGTTGCTTACTTAAAGTGTTAATCTTTAGTCTTATCTAAAGATTCTCATTCAATGAGAATCTTTAGATAAGACTAAAGATGAGAATGGTCTAGATAAGACTAAAGATGAGAAATGAGACTAAAAATGAAATGGTCTTGATAAATCCAGTATTTAAATCTCTCTAAATTCAAAAATAGTGCTTTTTAGAGGATTTTATCCACTTCAACAAACAATGTTTGCAAACAAGGCAAACATTTGCAGAATATGTAGATTTTGTGTTAAGTGATTTTTATTCTGCTGCATAGTTATAGACTTCTTGGCTTTTCAATCTTTTGTTAAAAGCTTGGTCATTATTTTGAGATAAAGGTGTCTATGCAATGAATTAAAAACAGTAACGTTTTGCAGAGCAGTCTGATTTTTTTATGATATTTTTTATTAAAAAAAAAATAATAATATATATATATATATATATATATATATATATATATATATATATATATATATATATATATATATATATATATATATATATAATTAAAGAATTTTAAAAATATCATTAAAAATTATTTAGCAAACTTTATGTTATGTAAATATCAAATTTCTTAGTACAATATATTTTTGCATTTGGTGGCGAGTATATTGCATGTGTTATATTATAGTTTTCAAAATGTGTTTGTAAAATCTATAAGATCAAAAAAAAAAAAAAAAAAAATTTGAATTTCAAAAAATAATAGTTTACCATCTTTTTAATTTATTTAATTTTTGAAGACAAAATTTGGTAAAAGGTCGGGTAAAATGTGTTAAATGTCTAATTTTGTTTGTTTATAAATGAGTCATACAAAATTGTGGAGGTGGAACTAGAGATGGTAGGCCACTAAAGCAGAGATTGTAGTAGTATTTGTTGAAAAAAGAAGATGCAACTTGGCAATCATGTGCCAGAGGCTCAAATTTAACAGCAGGTTCAGCTACATTTATTTAAAGAGGAAGAATATCATTAGAATAACCAGCCCAAATATCAGAAAAGAGATAGGTGCAAAGAATGAAATCAGAAGTGTGTTATTAGTTTTGTGTCTTTGGTTTCGTTATAAAGTTATAATGAGAAATACTAGAGTATGCTTATCAGGTGCAGGGTTTTCTGATAACAATCAGAAAAATAATTATTAGATGTTGTTGACAATAGTTTATTATTATCGTTGAAGATAATCCTAACATATACCTAGAATGTTCATGTTGATATATGACTTTGTTTCTTTATTTAAAAAATACCCAAATAATGATATTTATACATATGGCAGTTAGTTTTAATGATTTGGTATTATTTTCATTATTTCAAAATTTTTTTCCATTAATGTGATACCTTTTTTTTTAAATCTATTTAGATAAATCATGTTACGCTCTCTTGATACCAATAGGAACAAAATCAATATGTGAGTTTTTTTATTGAAAGTATATTAAAATTGTATAGTTTTATTTTTATTTGCTTAATTTTATTTTAAAATTTAAAGGATTCCTTGTCAAGTGAGCCTTGAGAAACTTGCACCAAGTCGATATATGCACAATGAAAAGATATTTGATTTGCGTGATACTTTAAATGACAGGAGGTCATCATCAAAGAATACACCTGTATCAATTTGTGAACTTCCAAATGTTTCTTCTACAGAAGTTGTTTTATCTGATGTTCCTGACACTGATTTAAAAAAAGCATACATCGTTCATAATTTAAAATTAAATAATACAAAATCAATAAGTTTTAGTAACAATATTGGTGAAAAGCAATTTACTAAAGTTCAAGATGCAAATGTACATTTTACTGAAGACCAGTTGTTAAATGAACAAGATGATTCAGATTTATCAAATTCATTTAGTGATGAAGATGAAGATAATATTTTAAAAGAAGAAAACCATGAAACAAAAGGATCTAATTTAACACATGAAATTGTTGATTTTGATACCATGTCAATCATGATAGATGACGATTTAGATAATTTAAATAATGATTTAGATTTAAATAATGATTTAGATGAGTTATATGAAAACCAGCTTTCAAATAAAATCAAGTAAGAATTATTTGTTAATTATTTTGCAAAATTAACAAATGTGAAATCGTATAAAACTTTCATTTTTTTCAAAAACTTTAGATTAAATTTTATTTTAATATTCTTTCGCTTTATGTTAAACTTCTGTAACCTTTAGTTAGATTTTGTGAGTTTTTTTAATGAGTTTTTATATTAACTTAAATTAATAATAAAGTCTTATGATCAACAATTATATGGAAATTATGTTTGTTGGGTTAGCTCATCGAAAGTTTTATTAAGTTTGCATAATGAAAATGTCAATGGTGTTTAACCATATTTTTAAATGTTAATATATTAAATTTTAATAAGTTATATAAATGATAATATAATATAAAGTATTTTTTTTTATATATATAAATTTTTTTATATTTATATTTTTTAAACCATATATTTTTAAATGTTGTAATTAATATTAAAGGATTGTCTGAATGATGCTAAAGTCACTTTTGGGATTATATCAAAATTGTTACTGGAATCTAATTCGAATTTCCCACCTTGTTTCTGGTTCTTTTATTTTTAGAAATTATTTGATATTTTTTTGCAATTGTTTAATGTATACTACTAATATTGTTAGTATAGTTGTTTAATAAGTTACATCAATCTAACTAAATGTTAAAAAAGCTTAACATAAAATTTACAATATAAAATATATTATAAATATGATAATATATTTGGGTCAAATCATTATATATCAACCAATTTTGAGAAAACTTTGTAGGGCATCATCTCTGATTTTCCTGATTTTTACATATCATTTATCTACATTATATAGATAGGTTAAATTTGAAATTTCAGACTTTCAAGTGCAACGGTTTAGAAAATATAGCTTTATAAACACTGCACAGTGGCCCCCCTCGATTTAAGAATTGTAAAAATAGGCTACTTTAAAGCCTCATAACTTTTTTCTAACTTTCAACATGTGTCTCATTTTTTCTAGAACTGTTTTCTGGGTAGTTCTGTATTAACAATACTGGTTTTTGTTAACTTGTATCATATTAGAAAAAAATTATAGCCTGCTCAACTTCGAAAAAAAATTGAAAATGCTAAAAAAGGGCAAAATGAAGTTAACTGTAGTACTTTTCTATTCTACAACAAGTCTTTACAGTTTAGTTTTCTCATTAGCTACTCTTATCTGCAACAAACAGGCAAAAAAAAAGCCGCTTGTTGCAGTTTAGAACTGAAATATATCTAAAAATATATTGTCCGTTTGCCAAAAAAGTCCCATTTTCAGCCATTTTGAAATGCTCGTAATTTTTTCTAAGACTTTGTATTGATCTAAGCTTAACAGCAATATAGACCATAAGATCCAACTATCTGAAAATGCAAAAATTTTTTACTTGTTGCATTCACAACAAAAATAGCAGCATTTTAAAATAGCTTTTAATTATCAAGGGTTGGATTGGTGCCCCAGTGCCCCTCAACCTGCCTATTAGCATATTCAATGGGTGCAACTGATCATAAATTGTTTTATAAAAAAATAAAAGATATGCTTGATTGCCCCATGCTGATCTATTTTTTAACCTGGTTAGGGGCACAAATAAAGGGGCAATAACTAGTTAAAACCCAGTATTATTGTTAAATAGTGATACTTTAAACATAGTTTACACAATTAAGGAGTGTTATATCTCAACGTTAAAGACCCTTGATTTGTTACAAAATAATGTTGAACATTTTTTAATAAGACTTTCATAATATGTTAAGGGGATATTCATGATATGTCAGGGTGCCTAAAAAGAATAATAACTTCTATAATAAAAGTAAATAATATTTAATAAAGAAAAAAGTTGAAACTTGTTAGAAACCACTTTTATTATTAGGTTTGGTTTTTACTTTTTAATTGATAATTAGTTGCTAATTCAAAGCAATTAATACAGTATAATTTATTTAATCTTGTTTTTTATTAAATAGGAGTAAAATTCTCTTGTGTTTTGGAGCTCAGGCTCATGTAATGTGGCAATAATGTCATTATCTGGATGCCAATGAATATCTGGTGTTTTTGGATATTTTTAAAATTTTCTTTAGCTACTAAAAACATGTCCTTTAATGTCAAAATTTGATTTCCAATTGGCCTTTGCAGATACAGGTTATTAATTACTCTTTTCACTGTACCACCTACTCCATCACATGCACTTTTTCTATGTGCACTTTTTCTATCTGCTTTCAGCCCGAAGCCTTTTTCATGAAAGCAAATTAAACCTATAATACATTAAAAAAAAAATCATCCATATGTATAATACATTCATTTGCTTTCAGGCTTTCTTTTAACTGCTTTAAAAAGTATGTCTGAGATTTGCCGACATAAGGATGTTTTGTGAGTTCATTTAAGTTGTTTGTTAACTCTTCAAGAAACTCATCAAGGTTTTTAACTATTGTTTCTAAGGAGTATCTATCAATTTTCAACCATCATTTATAAGTTATTTCATTTGCTGAATCACCAACCAGCTCATTTAATTTTATTCCAATTCTTTCTTTTCCGGGACACTTTTTACATTCGTGAAACATACATTCTTTATTTTCTAATGAGCATACAGCTAAGGCCATCAGTTCTTTTAACTTTAATTCATTTCTAAATGCTTTTACCATTAGTTTTGGGTTTTGATGGTGGATACGAACACAGGCTGTATGGGTGCCAGATTTTCCAGCAAATACACAGTGTTTTGGCCTTAAAAGAGCAAATGATGTTAATCCCACCTTAACTATATCATTAGACTTTGATTCTTCTATCCATTTTTGGTATAGTTCTGAAAGATTACATAATATGAGTCTCTTCTGAATGTGCTTTCTACCTTTAACTGTTGTTATGCTAATATAATTCTTTGTACCTGGCAATAATCTGCTATTACTATCATCTTCATAAAAGTTGACAATTTGATTTATAACTTCGGAAGTCAATTTTTTTGGATTTCTTATATCAGTTGATCTTTCACCGAGGATTCCTTTATTGTCCCGCAAAGCTCTTGCTTGCTTTTAGGGGTAGCTCAAGACCCTTAAAAATTTGACTGGTCCCTAAAATTTTAAAAATAAAAGTTCTTCTAAAGTATGTCAACCTGATACTCAAAAAAAGCAAAATTATATAAAAACTTCAAAAACAGTAATCACTTTACAATGTTTACACTTTGCATGTTTAAAAAAACTATTTTTTTACAACTTGAAAATAATGACTTTTTTTATTTTCAGCTTAAAAACAATAGTTTTTATGCATTTATTTAAGAAAAAAGTGTTTTTTTTGTAAATTGATTATTATTTTTAAAATTTTTATATAATTTCGCTTCTTTTGAGTACCAGGTTGACATACTTTAGAAGAACTTTTATTTTCAAAATTTTAGGGACCAGTCAAATTTTTAAGGGTCTTGAGCTACCCCTAAAATAATTTTTTGTTCAAAAAAATTTTAAACCTAGTGTTTTAATATTATATAAAACAAAGTAAAGGGGTAGGAACAGGTTTTTTTCAAAAATGTTGTTTTAAGAGCCACCCTACTATATAAATTTATAAATAAAACTAAGATACAAACAAATAAAGAAAAAAAAATTGCAAAAACAAAGTTTAAAATATGAAACAGATTTTTATATGTATATATATATATATATATATATATATATATATATATATATATATATATATATATATATATATATATATATATATATATATATATATATATATATATATCTGACTACTAATCTATATTTCTATTATATATACATATATATAATATATATATATATATATATATATATATATATATATATATATATATATGTATATATATATATATATATATATATATATATATATATATATATATATTTAAATAATAATCTGACTACTAATCTATATTTCTATTATATATAAATATATATATATATATTATATATATATATATATATATATATATATATATATATATATATATATATATATATATATATATATATATATATATATATATATATATATATATATAAATATATATACGATTGCACTTGAAAGTCTGAAATTTCAAATTTAACCTATCTATATAATGTAGATAAATGATATGTAAAAATCAGGAAAATCAGAGATGGTGCCCCACAGGCCATTGGTTGAAGTATAATGATTTGACTCATTCATATAAAATTTAATCTTAAATTTTTAAATTTATGGTTAGACAAGCAAAACGTTTGATTAGTTTTTGTTTTTTTTATGTAATATGTATAAAAAAATATGTACAATAATAAATTTATTTGTATGTGATATAAATTTATATATAAATCGTAAAAATTGATAAATTGATATATAATTAGTACATACTTCTGAATTCAAAACATTTTTCAAAATTTTTGTTATGCACTAATGCGCTGCGCAAATTAATACATGTGATAAATGTGCTACGCAGTAACTACTCAAAAACATAAATTTATTATCAAAAAACTCACATCAAATTACCTATTAATAAAATTTTTTTAATTTTATGATTTTTTAAAATAAAAACAATTGTTACTTTTTGAATAAAATAAAAATTTAAAATATTTACATACCATAGATAAATGTTTAGTATACATTTTATATTTTTTAGTTGTAATAAAGTACTTAAAGCGGGGACAAAAAGGTAAGTTAAGTTATTGAATATTTTGAATATGTGCACATGCATGCATATCTAAATACAAAGATACATACATATATATTCATACACACACACACACACACACACCCACACACACACACGCACGCGCGCATACACACACGCACAGACACACACATATATATAAACTTGGCAGGAAGATGTGGAATTTGAAGTCTTTATATGACCACCCAAATAATATTTTAAATTACATTGAAAATAAATAACTTTGACAGGTTTATCTTAACTAACCTTTTTATATTAGCAAAACACTTTAAAAAAAAGTAGCTAATGATGTTAATTAAAGCGTTATGGAAAGTTGTATAAAGTTTAATTTATATTATTTAGTTATATAAAATTTTTTTATAAGTAAAATAATAAAAAAAGTTAAAAAGATTTAAAAAAACTAAATTTTATAAGCAACAACTTTAAACAGCAATGGTCTCTTTAATAAACTTTAATAAACTTTAGATTAATTATTACCATTAAAGTTAATTCACTCATAAAGTAGGAAGATTTTGTTGAGAAGAAAAAAACAAACTTTTTTGAAAGACATTTAAATTAAATAATGATCATCAGCCGTTTGAAATAAATAATAATGATTACTTATGTTTTTATATTATTGAAATGCATTTAAATAAAGTAACAAATCGCTGCTAATCATTTTTTATAAAAATATTTATAAATAGTAAATATCTTTTTTATAAATATATAAGTATAATATATAAAATAAGTATTTATTTTTTACTATAAATATCTTTAAAAAAAAGTTATGTCAACTTTTTAAATAAATAATTTAATTATTTTTCTTTTTTTTACATTACTGCAACGAATTGTTCAGAATTTTTTTTTTAACTTTTAAATGTGCGCATTTATTTAACAATCGTTAGATGTAAGTTGTTACTTTATTTAAAAAGGGTTTTGTATACTATTATATTTTAAAAATAGTGAAGATAAACAATTCCAAGTTATTTATTTTAAACAATCTTACTGTTGTAATTTATTATTTATTTTAGTTAACTTTTAATTTTATTTTTTTATTTTAGTTTTAGTTAAGTATTTATTTTATTTTTCATTATTTTTTTTACGAAGATTTATGTGGTTTATTACGATAAGTTTCTTCATAGTTAAGCGCATTTATAAAATGTATGCAAATTTTAAAAACATGTTAACAGCCATGGTCAAGTTTTAAAATCAAATAGTTATTTGCGTGGTCATATTATGACATGAAATAGCACACCTTTCTGGCCAAGCCAGATGTATATATATGTATATATATAAACATATATTTACATATGTAAATGAGTGCAAGGCAAGGCAAATTATCTGTCCTGGTATTTGTGTGTGCAGTTTAGAGTTTTTTTGTGTTTTTTGTGTAAAAAAGCATGGTTTTTGTTTTTTTGTTTTTTTGAATGTGTTTTTTAATTTAAAAAAACTTATTACATGTTATATATAATTTATGTTAACAATTAATATAAAATTTAAAATATTTGTCTAAATAATAAATTTAAACTACTTTTAAGACAACAGGTTCTGTATCCTGGATTTTTTGTTTAGTAAGAATGGTTCTGTAACTCTGTACAGTAATATTGTCCAGATTAAATTATTGGCTTTGACTTTAAGTTGTAGATAAGACCGGTGCAAATAGGTGCCTTATGGTTCATGCCTACTAAAAAAAAAAGTCCTTTAATTCCCCAATTTGCTGACTAATCATACACAGTCAAAGTCCCATTTTGCAGAATTGAATTATCTACAAAAAGGTCCTAGTTTGAAGACTGATTCATTAAGTTGGAGGGCGCAGGTTCTTAATTTGTCAACCAATTCATTTAGTGGGGAGGGGATCACCCACCTCCTTTTGCACCAGTCTTGGTTGTAGATTATCCTACATCACATTTTTGACTTGCGATTTCTAAATTATGGGAAATAAAAACTTTGATACTCCTTCATTTGTTAATTCAGGGCCGGATTTACCTTATTGGGTACCTTATGGCCCCTGTGCCATGTTGATGTGGAAACACAATTTCTTTTGGAAATAAAAATGTTAGTTTGTGAGTTTTATCACCATTATAGACAAAAACTGTCGACTAATTTATCTTTTGACCACTGTAATAGTTTGTGGAAACGATAACATTTTACTAACAATATTTGACATTATTGGAGCACATGACCAACATAAAATGAATAACATTACAACAAGATTAAAAATACCTATTACAGACTAACAAAACTAAATCCTCAAAAGTTAAACACAGGTATGTTTAAAATTCAATACAATAGTATAATAAAATAGTAAGTATACTAATTTCTTTATAAATCAAATAATTGTAGATATTTGGAACAAGTTAAGCTCTGTTACAATCAATGCACAGAGTTTAAATCAATTCAAGACTTAAAAATTTAACTATTAGGAAATATTTTATAGATATTTAAGCCAAAATATGGCTGTCATAACCTGACAAGTTAAGTTCTGCAGGAGTATCTGCTACTGTTTCAACACTTTATTATTATTATTATTATTGTTAATAAAAAAAGCAAATATATAATTGACACTCCACTTAGTCAAAACTGTTCGTGACATCTCTAATGTTTTTCTCACAATTTTATGCTAAATGTTTGCACATTCAATAATTAATCAAATCCCGTTCTTTAAAAAAACATCCATTGTTTTTAAGTGTATGCGTGTGTGTGTGTCTGAGTGTGTGTGTGTGTGTTTGTGTGTGTGTGTGTGTGTGTGTGTGTGTGTGTGTGTGTGTGTGTGTGTGTGTGTGTGTGTGTGTGTATATATGTATATAAATGTATGTATCTTTGATAAAGTGCTGACTAAAGCCGCAAAAGTATGTGTGTGTGCATACACACATTTCTTATTATTATTGTTTTTTTGTTTATAAAATATTTATATTGTTTTTAGACCACAATAATATAAATGTTTTAGCATTGTTTCAAATCAATGTAAAATGAAATTTAAAGCAATGCCAAGAATGAAAAATCAAATACGTGCACCTTTAAACTCAATTACTATTAATAAAAAAAAAAAACCAAAAATGTTTAGCTTTCCTGAAATTAAAGACAATGGCTTGAACAAGATCCTTCAACAAATTGTTCCTTCTAACCAACAAGTTAATTCTCCTAAAGAAAAATTAGAATTTGCTTTAAGTCCATTAGAGAAAACAGATTCTACATTTGATGAGTCCACTCCGCACCTATCTACTCAGTCCCTGTCCACTCAACACTTATCCAACCAGTCTGTTTTTGTGCATCCCTCTCAGGTTGAAAATAAATACATCAATCAATCTTTTCAGGATAATTTCAGAAATAAAGGAGACAAGCCTCATATGTATTATGCTAATGTATGTATTATTATTTGATTAAAAATCATTATTTTAGTTAATCAATTGATAATAAATATATAAAGATAAATTGATAAATATATAAAGTAAACTGTTATTTTAAATAATGAATACCACAAGTAATTTATAACATTGAAATAGCAAAGTATTTAAATGGTGAAAATTTAGAATTGGTTTAAGACTTGATAAAATATATGTAACAATGCAAATAACTGGCAAATTGATCAAACAAAAACATCAATGGCTAAAAAAATACCAGGTGCTGTTGTAATATTTGAGCTTTTTCTGACCTAGAATGCTTTGCTTCTTTTTGTAATGTGTAAAGAGAATTTTTTGCTGCTTATCAATATAAGATAGGGAGCAATTAAAGGGATGGCCAGTTTCCTTTACAAAATTACTGACTTGTAGGTTAATTGCTTAAAAGTTTTTTTTGGTCAATATTTTAGCAGGATATCCTAAACATTTTTTATACATAATACTTAATACAAAATAATTAATACATAATTTTTTATCCATAGTACATAATACAGAGTCAAAACGTTTAAAAGCAGTTGTGGCGCAGTGGTTAGAATATTGGCTCAGAACCAAGAGGTCCAAGGTTTGATGTCAGCTCTGGTCAGATAAGCAACATTGGTCAGGAAAAAGGCATAAAAACACACACAAAATTATGTTATATATTCTTTTAGGAGCATCTTTGCTGAAAAAATATTTAAAAGAAATGATTTTCTGTGATTTTAATTTTTTTATTTTTTTTTATTTTGTAGTAAGAGTAAATTCTTCAATGCTTCACTTTTATTTAATTTTTATGATTTGAATTTGCATTAAAAATAAAGGAGCAAATCTTATTTAAAATTTGTGCAAAAACTTGTGAACACCAGTTTTTTAAAATGGAGACCATGTAAAATTTAAAATGCTCTCAGTAGGGAATGGAATTGTTTAAAACACAAGTATTTGTCTTAGAAGTCATGTCATTTGGAGGTTTCAAAAATATCTACTCATGTAAAAACTTATTCAGTCCTTTCAGATAAGGTTGATTGTGAGTTTTACAGGATATGAAGCAATTAAATTTTGTATGACTGAAAATTAAATTTTGACTGAAAAATCCTTTTATTTTTAACCCTTGATTTTTCAGCAGTTTAGATTAGATTTATATCTGGCTTCGAATCTAGGACAGTTTTGGCAAAGGACCTAAATATGATAAGATTTAATAAGATTGTTAGCATGTTTTTTTTTTTTTTTTTTTTTTAAACATCTTCACTTCCAACAAGGCTGCAAGCAGCCACTAATTAAATTTGGAAGTTACTGTAAGAGAAAAGATGAAGATTGTAGAGCAAGATAACGATTGACGGACAATTTAAAAGATTGCAAATTATATGAATCAGGAAAGCAAGATGAAGGAAGCGAATTCCAAAGAGCTGATGTTCGAGGAAAAAAACTAGACGAATAAGCGTTTTTGGAGCACTTAGGAACAGTCACAGAAAAAGGATGACACTTAATTAAATGACGAGTAACACGAAAATGAATTTTAGTAGATGGCACAAGAGACGCTAGCTCTTAAGAGCAGTGCCCATTATAGTATTTGTAGAAAAGAGAAAGAGAAGCAACATTACGGCGATGTGACAATGGTTAAAGGTTGGCTGCAAGAGCAGCTATGTTTACAATGCGTTTTTGCACCTTGTCTAAAAGAGAAAGGGCATCATTAGAAGATCCGCCCCAGATATGGCAACAGTATTCCATACAAGGCCGGATTTGAGATTTATAGAGATAGAGAATAGAATCCAGAGTAAGAAAGTGGCGAGCTCGATAAAGAGATGCAACTTTAGCTGATGCTAATTTTGCAACCGATTTGATATATGGTTTCCAAGAAAGATTGGAAGTAAGAGTTAATCCTAGAAGGTGAAGAGTAGGTGACTCATCGAGTACATCACCGTTCATAAATATAGGAAGATCTAAATTATTGCGATAACGATTGGCTGAAAAAAATTGAGTTTTATCTGAATTAAAGTTCACCAGCCACTGTGAGCCCCATGCTGTAGCAGAAGTGAGATCCTTTTCAAGCTCAAATGCCCCCTCCAAGCAATCAGAGGGTGTTGGTTTCTTATCACGACAAGAATAAATGGTAGTATCATCAGCAAACAATGCCACCTTAGATGTGAGAATATCTGGAAGATCATTAATGTAAATTAAAAAGAGTATAGGGCCAAGGATAGAACCTTGAGGAACCCCTGAAGTTACAGAATAAGAAGAAGAGTGTTGTCCATCGAGGACAACTTTTATGCTACGATTGGAAAGGAAGGATTCAATGATCTTAAAGATGTTGCCGGATACACCATAAGAAGGAAGCTTATGGAGAAGACCAACATGCCAAACTTTATCAAACGCTTTTGAAATGTCAAAAGCGATGGCCTTAACCTCTCCACCTTCATCTAATGCACGATAAAACCTGTCAGTTATTACTGTTAGCAAATCAGCTGTAGAACGAGAAGATCGAAATCCATATTGATGGTCAGAAAGTAAGTTATTAGATTCAAGATGAGAAATTAAGTGTTTGTTAATAAAAGATTCAAAAACCTTGCTTATGATAGGAAGAAGACTTATGGGACGGTAGTTAGACGAATCAGATCGCTCCCCAGAATTTTTGAAGATAGGGATAACAGATGCGGCTTTCCAGCAGGCTGGAAAACAAGACTCTGATAAGCACTTGTTGAATAGTTTTGAGAGTATAGACGACAGCTCTGGAGAACACTTCTGCAAGACAATAACAGGTATGTTGTCTGGGCCACAAGCTGTAGAAGAGTCTAGGCAGGAAATCACTTTAGATACAGATGCTATAGTGATATGAATGTCAAGCAATGGATCAGCCTGTTTGTTGGCAATATCAGGTAGAACGCAACTAGTGGAATCAAGAGATGATATTGATGAAAAGTTTTTAGCAAACAGTTCGGCTTTGTCTTTAGGTGAGGTGACTAAGTCTGAACCATACAAGAGAGGTGGAATTATAGATTTGCCCTTATTATTGATATTATTAAAGATTCTCCAGAAGTCACGAGAGCCTAATTTTTGAGATGAGATACGAGATTTCATGACCTGAGAATAGCGGGTTTTGGCGTTAGACAAAACCTTTTTACAGTTGTTTCTAGCAGTAATAAACAGATGTCTGTTTTCTGGAGAATTGTTTTGCTGATAAATATGGAAGTAACGGTTTCGATTGGCAATCGCAGCAGCACAGTGTGAGGAAAACCATGGAGGAGAGTGAGGCTTGACCTGGAATCGTCGAGAGGGAATAAAAGATTCCATGCCAGCCTGAATCCACGAAGTTATGTAAGAAGCACATTTGTCGACAGGAAGTTGAAAGATTTCTACCCAAGGGCCATCACGAAGAAAATCACGGAAAGAATCCCAGTCAGCTTTACTGTAGTTGTAAGAGGTTCGATAATAGGGGTATTCAGGTGATGAAGAAGAATGAGATATTAGTTTTAAAGAGTTCAAACTGTGATCAGAAGCACCTAAGGGTGAATGTGGAGAAGCTGAGCACTGACTAGGATTAGAAACAAGACATAAGTCGAGTAGAGAAGGTAAATGATTAGGGTTGTCAGGAAAGCGATTTGGAAAGTTGACTATTTGAGTTAGGGATTGAGAAAGGCAAAAGTTGTGGGCTTTAATGCCTGCAGAGTCACTGACACTAGAGCCAAGCCATTCAGAGTGGTGAGCATTAAAGTCACCGACAACAACTATATTAGCTGATGGATAAAGAGAGAGGGCTTGGTCAATATGATCAGAAATAACATCAAAAAGAGTGCAGTCTTGAGATGAAGGAGAGCGGTATAGAACAAAGAGAAAGGCAATAGAGTGAAGTGGTGCTAAATGAAAGCACATGAAAGAATAGTCTGTGGATTTAAACCTAGTTTCACAACAAACAGGTGAATTCTTACGAATGTAAATGCCCAGGCCAAGCATGTGACTATTGGAGTCTTTACGAATCAGAGGAAGATAACCTGGTCTGGTGAACTTTGCAAGAGATAAGACTCAACAGAAGAAAAGTTACTTCGAAGACCACAAATATTAGTGAATGATAGGTTTAAAGAACTTAGTGATGATGATGGTTTTTTGTGTTTTATAGTTTTTGGTACTTTATTAATTTTTAAATTAGATTGAAGAACTTGACTCAAAGCATAGATAGTACTCAGAACACCGTTTAATAGCCCAAGCAATTGCCTCATTACTACTAATAAACCCTAAGCCGTAACAAAGGGCTCCAAATGTGGCCTCCGCAATGCACACCAAAAGTACAAACAGGGACACCATCCATGCGCAACATGGCACTGTTAATACTTTGATATTTTTCAGCAGTTGATGGAATCAGCCTCTCTGAGAGCTACCACAGAGTTCGGGAAACCTGACTACCAGCCGGCCTCAGAACCATAAAACTGAGTTTTAGAGCTGTACCCTCATAAGGAGATAATAGAATGAGTTGCCTAGTCATAAAAACAGTGACGCAAGCAAACCCATGCATTGAGTCAAGAAGATCCAGCATTCAACATCCTAAACTGGAAACAATGTATTAAAAATACATCTGCGCCAGCCTAATAGATGAAGAAGGGGTAAACAGATTCTATCTTAAGTCTTTGCCTAGGAGGCCTTCTACATGACAGTAGCTGGGTGCATTTAACATCTGCCCAAGATGAGTATTTTTATCGAGACACCATCTCTAGCCTTTACGCAACCAAGAGCCCTAAGGCAGGGGGTGTTTTAAATCGGAGTTGGCATCTCCTAGTCTTTGCCTAAAAAGGCGTATCCTACAAGGCAGCAGGACATGAAGCAGATTGTACTGGGTTACATGTTACCAGTAGCAGGATAACCTGATCTGACAAGAGCAGTAGCAGGATAACCTGACAAGAGCAGTACCAGTAGCAGGATAATCTGAATGTTGTGTGTCCAAAAAGAGTGTTGAATGGAGGGACTCCATTTAACACTCTTTTTGGACACTTATTTTTGGACTCCAATATTTTTTACAGAGTATACCATAGTTAGAGTTGTTCCAGAGAAAGTAATTTTGGCAATTCTTAAATTCAACAGTTTTTTTCAATAAAAAAAAAATTATAAATTTTTTGTACTAAAACTTTATTATGATTAATTATGTTTATTATGATTGCTGTATAGGGAAGGATTCCATCTGCACCTAATGGGTATTGCTTTGATTTTTGGAATAAAGGAGCATGTAAAAGATCGCATTGTCGTTATGAACATCAAGTAATAAATTATTTTTTAAACTTTAATTAATTTTTAATATCAGTTTATATATTTATCTAAGTTAAAATGAAAATTAAAAAAAATAAATTTCTAAGCAGAAAAAAATCATAAAACATAAAACATAAAAAAAATTCAAAATTTTTAAAATAGTTTTTGCTTGTTTCCTTTCCCTTCCTTCATTGTTTGCTTTGCAAAAAGGAGAGCTGGATAAAAATATTAAAATGCCATTGGTTGGAAAATCGATAAATTAATAAAAAAAGGCTGATAGCGATTCCGATGGTGCAAAAAGTGGCCAATTAAGTCGATGCCGATTAATTGATACATCATTAATATATATACATACATATATATATATATATATATATATATATATATATATATATATATATATATATATATATATATATATGTATATATATATATATATACACATTTATATATTATATATATGTATATATATATATATATATATATACACATTTATATATTATATATATGTATATATGTGTGTGTATATATATATGTGTGTGTGTGTGTATATACATATATATATATATATATATGTATATATATATATATATATATATATATATATATACATATATATATATATATATATATATATATATATATATATATATATATATATATACATATATATATATATATATATATATATATATATATATATATATATATATATATATATATATATATATATATATATATATATATAGATATATATAGATATATATATATAGATATATATATATAGTTTGTTGCATTTGGAAGTACGGAAGGAAAAAAATGATTCTTATGCCAACAAATGCGTCACTTTTAATTACTTTTGACGTCCAACATTGTGTGTTGTCAGAAAGTAAAAACCATTAATTTATCAAAAATCGTTTTTTTAAAAAACCGCAAAAACGCAAATTTAATTAACCAGAATGTTTTTAAAAACATTCTGAATGTTTTTAACAATATAAACAATGTTTTTTTTTTTTTTTTTTTTAATAAAATGTTTTTTATTTTTTTTAATAAATGTTTTTATTTTTATTTTTTTTACTGTAAAGTTATTACATGCGGCTACATCGACTGACAAGTAGCCTGACTCGCAATGGAGCGCTGCTATATCGACTGATATGTAGCCTGACTCGCAACTCGCTGGAGTGCTGCTACATCTACTATCTTTTAGCCTGACTCGCAAGGGAGTGCTGCTACATCGACTGAGGGTTTGGTTAGGGCAGGCAGTCTATCAATTGATAAAAAAAAATTCCGGTCTTGCATTTTAATTTTTACTTTTTGTCAACAAAATACGGAAAAAACTTTCTGACAACATATAAGAGTTCTATATATATATATATATATATATATATATATATATATATATATATATATATATATATATATATATATATATATATATATATATATATATATATATATATATATAAATATATATATTATATATATATATATATAAATATATATATGTATATATATATAAATATATATATATATATATATATATATATATATATATATATATATATATATATATATATATATATATATATATATATATATATATATATATATATATATATAATATATATGGGTGACAGGGCAATTCAGTACACGTACAATTCAGTACAGGGCAATTTAGTACACGGGCAATTCAGTACATGGATAATAAGTACTGTAATCTGTATATAGGTACATAAAATTTTCCTCCTTACCTCTTACTGTCTTATTACCTTTTTCTACTTTGTTATAGTTTTTCAAAATACATTAGGCACAAAGGATAGCAAATTAGCAATATTTTCAGTATTAAAACTTTTCATTAGTTACTACTACTTTTTGAAGACTATTCTCTTTTACAATATTATCCTAAAGATATATATAACTAACTTCAAGAACAGTGAGCAGAGTTGGTGTAAATGAGAACCAAGCCTATATGATCTACTGTAGAGATACCATTTAAATGTATCCCCTTCATTAATATCAATTTTTTTTTTGGCTTAAATGAAACAATAATTTAATATAAACCTTTTAAAGCTACAATTTAATATATCTTCTCTTTAAACATAACTATATTTTACATACTTATACATAAACTGAAATGTTTTCTAATGAAATTCATGATTAGCTATTTTTTCTGATTGCTTTCATATATATCTGACTTGCATGATTGCTGATTGCTCTCAGGTAGCGAAGCCTTCATTTTGATAACCAGCAACTTTGGCTGCCAGTCTCTCTGCCAACTGCACATACTTGTTTTTTAGGTTCTCCAGATTTAGCACTTCTGCATTCTGAGCAGTTGAACAATGATTTGCCATGTCCCTGATGAGTCCATTGGAAAGTGTCCAGATGGTTGGGTGTGAACACATAAATAGTGCCTGCAGTGCATTATGAAATCCTTCGCAACAGTTGGTCATTTTTGGTGCACAAGCTAATGCATCAGCATAATGATTCCAAATTGCAGGTGGGAATCTGGAACTCGGGAATACCCCACCTACCCTTGGACCTCTGACATAAGTAGTCTCAAAATAAGAAAGTAAGTCATTTGTTGGGGAATTGTCTGGAAACAATGGAACCAATTCTTCAAATCTTTCATTAAGCTCAGCAAGTGGCGCAAATGACAGGGAAGCTAGTGATTTCACTAAAATGTTGAAGTCCTCATTTGTCTCAAATTCCCTCTTTAACCAAGTTCTCCAACCTTTCGTATAATTAATTGAGAAAAGTGGAAAAAACAACCAGAAATACTTGCTGCTGCAAACTCATCTCCAAAGCTGGAGATAGCTGCTTGCTCAAAATCCAGAGGAATTTTGCGTGGATTAAGATTTTGCACAAGCTCTTTGAGTGCTATTGAGTGATCATTCTGTGATAGGTTCCTCCAGTTTTATTGATATTGGATGTTGAAGTTTCCTGTCTCAGGTTTGCTATGGCAGCTTCTGTACATTACTGTATGTTTATAAAAAATGTGCTAGTGATGTAGTTGTTGAGTACTTGCTTCATAAGCGAGAAGTTCCAAGTTCATTTCCACCACATCTCTAGTAGTACCACACTTTACTTGTTTTCTCTTGTTTGCTGTATTTTTAAAAGTAACATCCTGAATATTAATTAAAACTTTTTTTTAGAAATTTTATATTGCTTTTTTTTTTAATGCTAAAAATTTTTAGCAAAGAAAATTTTTTTTTTTATTACCTACATAATGGTCTTGTCCATTATTTTTATTTATGTAAAGGTCCTGTTTTTTTTTTTTATTCATACAAATTTGTATTTTTCTGTTGTATTATTGCTTGCACAACATTATACATCTAACAATATATTAGGCCGGGTGATTAAAAAAAAGCAATTGCTTTTACTCAGCGTTTTTGGAGTAAATTGCTCAGCCTTTTAAAAATTTTAGCGATCTTGCTCGAATTTTTATTCACGTAAAACTGAGCTATTACTCTGAAAAAAATTTTAATCTTGGATATAAAAATTGTTTGTTGTATATGTTGTAGCTGATTAAAACACCTAATTTTAAAATTTAGCACTGGAATAGTGAAAATGGAGGAAACAATGAAGAAAGGTATTTTTCGAAATTTTATATGTGCTAAAATATATTTAATTTTTTTTCTTTTCTTTAATTGTTTTTAAAGTAATTAGGGCAGATGTGCACAAGGTATCTCTTATATAAGTTTACATAAAATTTAAAAAGGTTTTGAAATATTAAATATTTAAATGAAAAAAGCAAGGTTTGGTAAAATCTGTAAACTCAAGGTTTTTATAATTTTAGAAAAAAAAGTTGTTTATAACTTGAATAAAATTTCCTTCAGTATTACCATAAGTCTTATTATTTGCAGTTTTTAATGCCTATGGCATAAACATTAAAAACTGCAAATTTTCTTGTGACAACCATCTCGGTCTATTTTTTTTAGTTTAGAAACTTAAAATAAATATTACTTAATACTTTGCGGTATAAATTTCAGTCAATAAATGAAAACAACAATTTTTCAACTCAGTTCATTTTTAGCACTTTTTTTTTTCGCAATGTTTTTTTAATTTGGGACATTCCACTAATTACTTCTAAATCAAAATCAATTAATTCACTGGTTTTATTAGTGAAATTAAAATGGTTTCCAAAAAAATCTCAATTTATTAATGATAAAATTGTAGTAATTTTATGTAAATAAAACAAAATAAATATTTACAGTTCAATGAAAGTATAAGCTTTTTGTTAAACATTGTTTTAAATTAAATGTTAAAAATTTAGTTATGTAATATTTTTAACAAGTTACAGTTCAAAAAAAAATACAATCCCAAAATAAATAAATGCAAAATACAAAAGGTAAAACCAAAACATTGCAGTTTCATAATTCTATTTTAAAAAGAGCTGCTGAAGTTATTTTTAACTCATATTTCAACATCACTAAAAATGGCAACTATATAGTTAAGCGTAGTTTAAAACAGCAAAACTCCCTGTCATATAGGATGTTTGCACATTGGCAAGGCCTAGAGTATAGATCACCGAGCAAAAAAAACCTGTTCCAAAGTTCTATTTTATGTTTAAAATACTTTTGTTTTATGTGTGTTTATAATACTTTTTATAAATAATTTTTTAGATTAAAGAAAAGTGCACCAAGTGATCTTAATAGTAAGTGATAAAACTTTATCAAAATAATTTTACTCTAATAGTTTACTTAATTTTTTTAATTTTTTTTATTTTATGTAATAATAATTAACATCTATTAAAAATTTGGTGATTGACAAAGCAATATATAGACAGGTTTATTATAGTTTTTTAAGTAATGGTCAGTAGTTGAATGAAAACAATATATATGCTACTGCAGATTTAGTATGACATTGTACTAACAGGAGCTGTCCACGTTAACTTTAACATCATTTTCCAAGTTTTATTGCCCAAATTATTTCTAGGTTTAATTGCCCAAATTAATTTAATTATCCAAATTATATTGGTGAATTTTGTGAAATTCATGAGTATCATTATCCACTAACAAATGTACTCATCCAAATTATATTCATGAATTTTGCAAAGTTCATGAGTATATACTCATGAATTTTGTGAAATTCATCAGTATATACTCACGAGTATGTACTCATGAATTTTGTGAAATTCACGAGTATATACTCATGAATTTTGTGAAATTCACGAGTATATACTCATGAATTTTGTAAAATTCACGAGTATATACTCATGAATTTTGTGAAATTCACGAGTATATACTCATGAATTTTGTGAAATTCATGAGTATATACTCATGAATTTTGTGAAATTCACGAGTATATACTCATGAATTTTGTGAAATTCACGAGTATATACTCATGAATTTTGTGAAATTCACGAGTATATACTCATGAATTTTGTGAAATTCACGAGTATATACTCATGAATTTTGTGAAATTCACGAGTATATACTCATGAATTTTGTGAAATTCACGAGTATATACTCATGAATTTTGTGAAATTCACGAGTATATACTCATGAATTTTGTGAAATTCACGAGTATATACTCATGAATTTTGTGAAATTCACGAGTATATACTCATGAATTTTGTGAAATTCACGAGTATATACTCATGAATTTTGTGAAATTCACTCATGAATTTTGTGAAATTCACGAGTATAATTTGGATGAGTACATTTGCTAGTGGATAAATGTGTTTCTCCTAAATGGTAGCCTTAGTAAGCACAAAGTTGTCTTTAGAAATTCTGAATCTAACTGATTTAACATCCTCTGTTTGATTCAAGGTTTGAATTAGACATTGATGAGAGCACTTCTATTCCTCACCAACACCAATATAACGCCTGATCTAAACAGTCACTGTTTGCTAACAACATTAATGAGTAAAAGTGTAGCACAGTTTGTTTTTAGCACATTAAAAACAAATTAAGTTTATTAGGAGACTTCACACCATCTGCAGTAATATGGCTGAATCATTCACTGATTTAAATCAACTTATACATATAATCACCTCCCATCTGTTGATATGTCACAACAGTCGAGGAGACTATTCATTTTTTATTTTTATTTTTAGTTTTATAAAACCTTAATTAGCAATATTGATTTCTGAGTAAATGCTAAAAATCTTTTTTTTAATTTGTAGTGAATTAAGATTTTAAAAATATTTATTTCAATTTATAGTGAGTTTCAACATTTTGGAGAGAAGTGAAGAAAAGATTGGTTAATACTTTGATTTTGATATTGTTATTTGGTTAAAATCCTTATTTATGTTATTTGTATTTTTATGTTTTTTGGTACTACAACATTCATAAAAAAATTCTACTTTAAGTTTTAGTGTCTAACTCCTCAGGGATTGAAAGATATTGGTACTCTTTCCCAATCCTTTTTTTTACATTCATTTTGTAAGCTCATTGTGTTACACATTTAACTTTTGTAATTGTTGTTCAATAATAGCAAATATTTGTCACTAGTTTTTAGGATATAGAATTATATAATTGTTTCTGTATTAAAGGTTTGTCTTGAAATGACCTTAGCTAGGTCCTTTGAGAGATTCTTGACAACTTTTTTAATTTACTTGAATTAAAAAATTTATCCTATTAACTCTTTCACACCAAAACGGGTTGTTAATGACCTTGTAGTAATAAATCAATAAATAAAGGGTTTTTCTAGCAAAGCCATTACTTAAAACCACTTGATTTTATGCTTTAAAGAATTACTTTATGTTTGGCTTCAAAATTAGCTATAATAAGCTAACTTAAAAGCTCTGCAATAGAAATAAGTTGACAGTTTTTTTAGAGTGTTTGATTTTTGTTTTGAATTTTTGCCTAAGTCACATAATAATAATGTCCACCATCAATGATATTTTAATAATTTTTTAAAAAGATGTATAATGTCTATGTATTTATCTTTTTAGAAATATATAGTTTTGGATGCAAATATGATGAAACCAAATATTTTTAGTGATTAGTGATGCACCGATTGCACATTATTGGCTGATACCAATGGAGATGAATAGGAAAAGACTGCTGCTTATACCGATTGATTAATTAATTATTAAAATTTTTGAAAATAAAAAACCATACAATTTTAAATTGTGTAAACTTTTTCATGGAATCAAACTGGTAAACAAATACTTTGACCCAAATTAGAGCCAAACCTTTATTTTTAAAGATATTTGTAAAGCTCAATTAAAATAATGTTCATTTTTTTTAGTTTTTTTAACTATGAAAAGAAAACTTGCAAAAAATAAACACTATTTTAGTGGGACGCTTTTTATTTGAATTTAAAAAGAAAATGGTGATAGTATAATCAGTTTACTAGAGTTTTTAACTCTTTATATAAAAACAATAAAAAACATTATTACATTTTCATGAAGTTTTTTTAACATGAAAAATACATTTTATCAAAATAAAATAAAAGACTTCAAAATCAAATACCAAGAAAATAATAACTTTAAAATTTAAAAAAAAGCAGCAATAGAAGTTGTAACAATTTTTAATAGTTAAAATTATATATCCAAATATTGTAATGTAAAAACATAAGCACTATCTCCTGTTTCCAGAGCCAGCCTATTTCATCGTAAAGAATAAATTTGTCCTCCATAACTAAACAATTGTTCACTTTCAACAGAAGATAGAAGGAATGACAAAATAAAACAACACAAAATTAAATTATTCTAAAAACAACATTATGGTAATAAAAGTATAAGTACATTCAGTTGTTAGATTAAAGTTTATAAACATCATCCTAAGAATGAACAAACTTGCCTGTAAACATAATCAATATAAACAATTTCTCAAAAAATTTTAAATAATGCGAAAGTTTAGTTTATTTATTATTTAATTATTATCATAATGCAGGATAATAGTATTAAAATGTCATCAGTTAGAAAATTGGTAAGTAAAAAAGGCTAATGCCAAAACTAATCCTGATTGTGCAAAAAGTGGCAGATTAAGGCAATTTCAATGCCAATTAATCGGTACATCACTAATATATATATATATATATATATATATATATATATATATATATATATATATATATATATATATATATATATATATATATTTATATATAAATATATATATATATATATATTTATATATAAATATATATATATATATACATACATACATACATACATATATATATATATATTTATATATATATATATATATATATATATATATATATATACATACAAACATACATATATATATATATATATATATATATATATATATATATATATATATATATATATATATATATATATATAAATATATAAATATATGTATATGTATACATGTATACATATATATATATAAATATATGTGTATGTATACATATATATATTATATATATATATATATATATATATATATATATATACATACACATACATATATATATATATATATATATATATATATATATATATATATATATATATATATATATATATATATATATATATATACAGTATTGGAAAAAACATTTGCAACCAACATCGAACAATGCTAAAAAGTGTTCCTAATTTTACATGTCTTAAAAATGAAACGAACTATACTACCACAGCAAACAGTTCAGGAGTCTGGAGTCATAGCATGCCATGACATGAGCAATCAGCTGACAGGTGACAGCACACAGGCAGAATTTCATTGACAAGTGCAATTTTGCAGCGGACAATCAAGTGCAACTTTTTTTGTTTGTTTCATTTTCTTAAGTCTGGTCAGTGTCAATGTCACGCAAGTTTTTAATGATTAAAAGAAGGATCCAGAAGTTTCCAGAAGCATGCAGAAGCTTCCAGAAGTTTCCAGAAGAAGCATCTGGAAGCATCCAGTAGCATCCAGAAATATCCAGAAACATTCAGAAGCATCCAGACGCATCCAGAAGCATCGAAAGAAGCATCTAGAATCTTCCAGAACAGGTTTACACAGGTTTATTTTAGTATATAAGAGACATGTAAATCGACATGTAGTTCAGTCAGTATATGGAAGTCAATCAGTCAGTATTATCAAGACAGTTTATCGAAGTGAGTTTTATCAAAGTGTTTTATCGAAGAACATCAATACAAGAAGTGAAATACAACAAGTGTTTCATTACATCAATACAGTCCACATCCAACCAAGATGTTGTGTTCCACAAAGCATTATTGTATCATCACAAGGTAAATGTAACGCGGTAAGCCTTGAGAAGCGTGATTATTTTTTTAAATTATTTTTATGACTTCAAGTGCAAAATTGGCACCTGACAGTCTTGGATTGGAACTAAGAAAGAAAAATATTGGCAATTACGTAAGTGGAATGTCACAAAAAAGTATTTATGATAAATATCGCGTGAAAAAATGGACCGTATCAAGACTATGTTCTAAATATCGTTCGACGGGGAAGTTGGCAGCAGATAACAAAGGTGGAAGACCGCGTTCCACCACTTCTAGAGAGGATTCTATGATCGTCAGATCCGTCAAGAAGGATCCCTGGATATCATCAGTCGAGATACAAAAGCAATTAGAGCTGCCTGTATCGGACCAAACAATCAGACAAAGTGCTGTTGAAGCCGAATTGTTTTCTCGACGCCCTGCAAAGAAACCCCTGATTTCACTAAAAAAACCAGAAGAAAAGACTCCTGTTTGCTACATCTCATATTGACTGGAATGTGCAGAAATAGCGAACTGTCCTGTACATGGCATTTGCTGTGTACGTCGACCGGCCGGAAAGTGCCTCGATTTACGTTACTGCCATAAGACCATGAAGCATGGTAGAGGCAATGTAATGGTCTAGGGGTGTTTTTCTGCTAAAGGTCTAGGTCCAACACATTGAAACGATGGAATAATGGACCGTTTCATGTATAAAAATATCCTGAAAGATGTTATGTTACCTCATGCTGAATGGAATATGCCAATAAAATGGCTTTTTCAGCAAGACAACGATCCGAAACACACTGCAAAAGTAGTCAAGCAGTGGTTTCAAGACAACCACCTATCGGTGATAGATTGGCTGCCTCAATCTCCGAATCTCAACCCTATCGAGAACCTGTGGGAGATCGTCAACAGCAGAATTAATCATGAAGGTGTTCGTAATAAGGATCAACTGTTTGAACAAATCCAAAAGGCCTGGGCAGCGATTCCACAAAGTTTCATTGATCACCTGATCGAATTTATGCCTCGAAGATGCAAGGCTGTGATCGACAACAATGGATTCGCCACGAAATATTGATAGCGAAATACAGCTTGGTCAACATTTTGTCGAGTTGCACTTGTTTTGTCCAGAAGGAAATCAACTTTTTTTAATACTTTTGATTAATTTATTAATTTTCGTGTAAAAATAATGAACTTGCTGATGAATAAAACTTAAAGAACTTTGTCTCTAAACAGTTACATAGTTATTTCTCTAAATTGAAAAAATGCAGCACTTTTATATAAAGAAACTAAGTTAGCATTATTTAGTTGCACTCGTTTTGTTCGATACTGTATATATATATATATATATATATATATATATATATATATATATATATATATATATATATATATATATATATATATATATGTATGTATATGTATATGTCTACATATTTATATTTATGTTTATATTTATATATTTAATTAAGGTTAGTGTTTTCTACAAATAGCATGCTCAATGTTTTTATTAAACAGAGCAAAAACAAATTAGTAAAAACACTTTTCTAAATATCTTCTACAGTCTGTTTTGTCTTCAGCAGGTTCATCAGGAAGCTTTCTGATTAATCTGTTGAATGAGAAACAAACTGGCGAAGAAATTTAGATTTTTATATGTATTTTTACACTTATATATGTATATATATATATATATATATATATATATATATATATATATATATATATATATATATATATATATATATATATATATATATATATATATATATATATATATATATATATATATATATATATAATATATATATATACACACACACACACACACAACCTTCGGAATTAGGGTCAGCATTTGACAGTGCTGACTTAACTGCCGACCTAAATGTGATTGAGGTTGGCAAAAAATTGCTGCCTTCATTTCTATGTTTAATGGTAAGACCTTTTTATCAATTTTTTTTTGCCGACCTCTAAAAGATTGAGGTCGACAAGTTATCACCGAAGCTAATATATATTATCACATTAGTAGATATATAGATATTATTTAGCTCAAGTAAGACATTCATTATTGGAGTAAGTTCAGGTTTCTTTGTGGGTGTGCAGCATTTAAATCCCAGTTCTGCTATGTAATGTCTTGTAGTTCTGTTAGGAATCTTGATTCTGGTCTTTTGTATGTCTTTAGTAATTGCTTTTGTATTTTTTCTTTGATTTTCAACACAAATATTACAAATTGCTTATTCATCTCTCGGTGTAGTGATGCATGTTTTCCCATTTTATCCACTTCTGGCACTTCGTATAGGTATTTATCAAGTTTACCTTTTATTCTTTTATTCTGCCTACTGTCATCACAGAAACATTAAATAAATTTGCTTTTTTTTTTGTGAGTGGTGTAATGTTTCAATATAGCAGATATTTATAAAGAAATTTAATTTTATATATCTTAAGCTTTTTATGCACCCAAATTTCATTATTTTTGGTTAGAAATTAATTTTAAAAAGTCAGAGTCATAAAAACACAAAATAGCTCACAAAAATTTTATTTATTACATGCTTTATTGCGCAAATAACAGTTTTTCATAGAATATGCAAAAAGGCACATTTTGCAGGTTTTTGCATATTGTAGCTTATTAATGCTAAAAATTGCCACAATTATTTGTCACAACTTCATAAAAATAATGTAGAAAACTATTATTGAAATTTAAATCTTATAGAATGTAAGAGT
Organism: Hydra vulgaris; assembly: GCF_038396675.1. Classification (NCBI taxonomy): domain Eukaryota; kingdom Metazoa; phylum Cnidaria; class Hydrozoa; order Anthoathecata; family Hydridae; genus Hydra; species Hydra vulgaris. Next base: position 32,129,537 of record NC_088922.1, read on the forward strand.
AGAAACAAATTTATTCTTTTAAAATCCGTAGATAATTGCAGTTTTTGTAAAAAAGCAAACTGTTACTAATATTTCGTATATATATATATATATATATATATATATATATATATATATATATATATATATATAAATATATATATATATATATATATATATACACATATAAATATATATACATATAAATATATATAAATATATATATATACACACATATATATATATACATATAAATATATATATATATATATATATATATATATATATATATATATATATATATATATATATATATATATATATATATATATATATATATATATATATGTACATATATATATACATATAAATAAATATGTGTTTATATGTATATAAATAAATATATATATTCTACTATTCTCAGGTTATGAAATCTCGTGTTTTATCACAAAAATTAGACGATTTTGTGATAAAACACGAGATTTCATAACCTGAGAATAGCAGGCTTTGGTATTAGACAAAACCTTTTTACAATGGTTCCTATCAGTAATAAACACATGTCTATTTTCTGGAGAATTGTTTTGCTGATAGATATGGAAGTAACGGTTTTGATTAGAAATTGTAGCAACACAATGTGAGGAAAACCATGGAGAAGAGTGAGGCTTGACCTGGAATCGCCAAGAAGAATTAAACGATTCCATGCTAGCCTGAATTCATAAAGTTATGTGAGAAAGCACATTTGTCAGCAGGAAGACAAAAGATTTCTACCCAAGGGCCATCACGAAGAAAATCACGGAAAGAGTCCCAGTCAGCATCAAGTTAATTGTAAGAGGTACAATGATAGGGGGATTCAGATAATGAAGAAGAATGAGATAATAGCTTTAGAGTGATCAAACCTTGATCAGTAGCAACTAAGGGTGAATATGAAGAGACTGAGTGCTGACTAGGATCAGAAACTTGATAAATAAGTCGAGTAGAGAAGGTCAATTATTTGGGTTGTTAAGAAAGCTTGAAAGCGAATTGGAAAGTTGATTATTTGAGTTAGGAATTGAGAAAGATAATAGAGTGGAGAGCACATAAAAGAGTAGTCTGTGGATTCAAATGTAGTTTCCCAACAAATGGGTGAATTCTTACGAATGTAAATGCCCAGGCCAAGCATGTGACTATTGGAGTCATTACGAATTAAAGGAAGATAACCATCAACACCAAGTTCACAAGATAAGACAGCTGAACTCAAATTAGTCTTATAAAGAGCAAGTAGGTGTGGCGAACTTTGCAAGAGATAAGAGTTAACAGAAGAAAAGTTACTTCGGAGACCACGAATATTAGTGAAGGATAGGTTTAGAGAACTTGGTAATGGCGATGGTTTTTGTGTTTTATGGTTTTTGATACTTTATTCATTTTTAAATTTAAGAACTTGACTCAAAGCAGAGACAGTACTCAGTACACTGTTTAATAGCCCAAGCAGTTGCCTCACTACTATTAGTAAACCTTAAGCTGTAACAAAGGACTCCAAATGTGGCCTTGACAATGCACACCAAAAGTATGAACAAGGACATCATCCATGCGCAACATGGCGCTGTTAATACTTTGATATTTTTCAGCTGTTGATGGAATCAGCCTCTCTAAGAGCTATTACAGAATTCGGGAAACCTAACTACCAACCGGTCCAGAACCATAAAACTGGGTTTTAGAGCTGTACCCTCATTAGGAAATAATAGAATGAGTTGCCTAATCATAAAAACAGAGACACAAGCAAAACCCATGCATTGAGTTAAGAAAGTCCAGCATTCAACGTCCTAAACTGGAAACAATGTATCAAAAATACATCTGTACCAGCCTAATAGATGAAGAAGAGGTGCAAGGCTGGTCAACAGATAGAATCTGTTTACCCCTTAAGTCTTTGCCTCGGAGGCCTTCTACAAGACAAAAGCCAGATGCAATTAACATCTGTCTAAGATGAGTATTATTATCGAGACACCATTTGTAGACTCAACCAAGAGCCCCAAGTCAGGGGTTGTGTTAAGTAGGAGTTGGCTTCTCCTAGCCTTTGCCTTGTCATATTAGCGGTGTAAACTTTTTTTTCATCTTTTTTTTTTTATTGTGTTTGGCTTTATTTCTTTAATATCCAAAGATGAGGAGTTGATTTAAAATAGTATCTCTTTATAAAAGATGTTTGTTTTGCGATGAACATACTTTTATAACGCTATGAAAAATTGTTTTATATAATATTTTAGTAAACTTTTAAGTAGCAATTAGAGACTAGTAGTAAATATTTATTGAAAATTGTTTAATGTATTTTAAACATTAAATAATATATTTTAGTAATTTTAATTTTAGTAGTTATTAAATGTTTTAAATACTTTAAACAACTTTTAATCAATATTTATATATAGTGTTGTATTTGCACAATTAGAATAATAATTCACTTTTTAAACGCTTACAATTAAGTAAGTATTTCATATTACTCTATTAATTGTCTTGTAGTGAAATAGTTATTGTCTCTATATATTATAATATATTATATAGACAATAGTTAGTCTATACCTAAATATCATTATTAAAATTTACACTCTTAAAAGTTCACATAAGTTTTGATTACTGTTAAAAAATATTTACAGAAGTAAAAGCTAAGTATGTGACATAATGAGCTTACACAATGAAAGGTTTAGAAAAACTTTTGGAAAATTGGTGCTAAATGAAATCTAAAAATTTAGTGTATTTAAAATAAGTTTTTATAACAAATTATATTATTATAACGAAAAAGAGATTGTAATAATTTTAATATGAATGTATCCTTGAAAATCTTCCTACAATTTCATTGAACTTTAATAAACAACTATGTCTCTTAATTTCTCACTGTGATTAAGGTTTTAATTCGCTGCTTTAGACATTTGTTCTGATGTAACACTGATGTTACACTGAGCGGTTTTAAGTTCACTTTTAGTAGTTTCTATCTCAATTCAACTTCCTATATAGTATGAGTTAAAAAATAATTTGAATTAAAGACTTAATAATGTTTTGAATTGAAAACTAAAAAAGTGCAGTAAAATCATCCTAAAATCATTTCGTGTTTTTAAGTCTTTTTTCAATTTATTAAAATCTATTTAATTTTGTGTTTTTATGTTTTTCAATAAATATATTTGATTTTGTGTTTTTTTTTCAGTTTATTGAAATACTTTTGTTTGTTTTTATGCAGCACACCTCAAAAATATGACAAAAGAATCAAATTGGGTCACTTTAAACAATGTTGAAAAAAGAAAATATCAATTTTTATTAGAAAGATCACTTTTAACTTTAAATGATTCAGAAAAAAACATTTCCAATGCTGGTGTAAGAAAAAAATTTGTTATGGTGATTTAAATATTTTCAAAAGTTTAATTTCAAAAAGTTTTATTAAGCATCCTATTTTTTTTAAATTAATTTAAAAAATTTTGTTTTTTTGTTTTTTTTGTTTTGCTTTATATATGTTTTCCTTTTTGATTTTGATTTCTGCTTCAGAAAAATTCTCTAATAGTTTGCAGATGGAGTCTCTAATAGTTTGCAGATGGAGTCTCTAATAGTTTGCAGATAGAGTCTCTAATAGTTTGCAGATGGAGTCTAATAGTTGCAGATGGAGACATTTTCCTTATGATTCTTCTAAAAGCACATATTATATTTTTATTTTCTTTGTTAAAATTTTTGTTCCAATTCTTATTATTTTCCTGCATAATACTTTACATAATCATATAATTACTTTCCATAATCATATAATAATTTTACATAATCATCTACTCAAATGAATTTGATTTCTGTCAATGAGTTTTGTATTTATAAATATATAAATTTTGCTAGTACTAAAATGTTTCATAATCATAGATTTTATAAGATTCTTAATGATAATTTTAAATAATGTTTAAAATTTTTAAACATTATTTAAAATATATTTTATATAGATTATAATTTATTGTAAATTATTGTATTTGAGCCAAAATTTAAGTTTTCATATTTTATATTGTATTTAATAAAAAAGCTATAATATACAAAACTTTGAAAATTTTACTCTGATTATGTAAAAGTAAAACTAATTTTTAAGCAGTTTTTTTAGTTTAAAGAAACAAAAGTTAGATATATAGAGTTTTTTGAATTTTTATGTGCTTCTGCAATTTTCTTAACTTCTTTTACTCACTGTAGTTATTCTGTTTTATTAATAGTTTGTATGGTTACTCTCTTTCATTTCACAGTTTAAAGCAAAAAGGATTTTAATCCTATATAATATTTCAAACGTAAGATTTCACTAGTTACTGCGTTAAAAAAAATCTGTGTTTAATAAATCTTTCCAAAATATTTGGTAATTCAGTTCAACTCAATATAACTTTGCTTACAAGCTTTATTTTTTTACTCACACAAACCTTAGAAATATGATATATGTTATTTGTATTTTATTTTTTGTTTAAAGTAATTCTTTTTTTGTTGAAATATTATAAATAGAAAAAAATTTATATTAAAATTTTTTTTTTTTTAATTTTAAGTTGGGCAAACTTCAAATGGAATTTTGTTCCAAAGTTGCAGGAATTTTTTTTTACTTGAAAATCTACTATATTCCACGTTATTTAACAAAGTTTTGTTTGATACCTTTTGATAACATCTTTTTTGCAAGTTCATTGAATTTGAAAGTTGTGCTTCTAATGTACTTTTTATTTTAAAGAAAAATAAAGTAGAAATGCAATTATGCTGTTTTAAAAAAAAAAAAAAATAGCATAGTTTTTATAGATTATTGGGTTTTTAGGATTAAGACAGATTTCTCTAAAACCATAAAATCATTCATTTGACACCATTATGAACATACAAAAAGTTTATGTTTGCGCCAAGAATTTCAAACTTCAAATTAAGTATATGTACAATAAATAACTTTTCAACTTAATTTTTAGTTACTGGATGGGTTGCTTTGTGAGAGAAAATCCTTAAATTGGTTGATGCATATTGCAGATTTTTTCTTCTGTCACATTATTGGTCACATTAACCCACTCTATCTAAAAAAAATTTTTATTTGTTGCCACTCCACCTGTCTTATGAAGCATTCCTTTTACTGTTGTTACAAAATCTTAAATTTTGTGCTCTTCTGAACAGTTGGGAGGATTCACATCTTTAGGAACAATTTCCACATTATTATTATTGCACCACTGAAGAACCTTCACAGCATTAAAAGAGATATTTTAGTTTTTTATAAATGACAGGAGACTTTTCTTTACTGTAGTGATCAGTAATCAAGGTCTTCTTTGTAACAAAACAAGAGAATTTTAGGGCTTTAGAACTTTAATGTAGAGATCAGTAATCAAGGTCTTCTTTGTGACAAAACAAGAGCATTTTAGGGTGATAACCAGGAATAAATTTATACAACGTTTTCGCAATATTAGGAATTTAGGTTGTTGTCATATTGAGAGCTGAAGACTTGATAACAATAATAAAAAGTTCATTGAATTCTTACAATTGTTTAAGTTGGTTTAACTCGCCAACTCAATTAAGGCTACTGCAAAAGTAAAAAGTGAAATTTTATAGATACATAAAGTTCTTTTTATTTACTTTTTTTAAAAATGTGAATTATAATTTTAACCAGGTGCATAAGATATTCTTATATTTTATAATTTTCTTCAACTATTTTTTTTCTAAGTAATCTTTTTAGACTTAATTATATTTATATTGTATCTCTTCTTTGTGTGAAATGGTAGAGAGAAAATTAGAAAAGAAAACAATAAACTTTAAATAAGTTTGATAATTTGATTTATTTTAATTGCATAAATTGCTTTTGAATATATAATTTTTCCAAAAAGCTTAAATGATTGTTTAAAATAATAACTTATGGTACTAAAAATATTTTTTACTTTTATATATATATTTTTTTATATCATAAATTTAAAAAATAATTTATATTCAATAGCATTAGATTTTTATAAAAACTTTTTAAACATTTTTCTAGTAACTTTTTAAAGAACAGTTTTTATACTTTTTGAAACACTTACTTTTTTTTCAACTTTATATATATATATATATATATATATATATATATATATATATATATATATATATATATATATATATACATATTTATATAGTGGCTTAAGAAGAGAAGAGCACACCAATGCAAGGTTGGGGGAACCCTGAAGCTAAAGGAACCCTGCAGAGTTTACCAGGACTTTTTTTTTCTTTCCTGCAAGGGGGGGGGGGCAGAATTTTTATTTACGCTACTGTAAAATCTAATTCCGATTGGATAATGATTCCAAAAACTTTATTAACAGCTGTTATTATATTTTGAAAAAATTCTAAAAATTCAGATATTCCAACAAAAATTATTAAAAAGTCATATGATTCAATAATTTGTCCATTAATGACCATATTCAACTAATGTCTAGAATCAGAAATTATTCCAAATGAATTTAAAAGTAGTATTATGCCACTTCATAAACAAAAAGTTAAAATTCATGATATAAATAGTTATCCAAGTATTACTATGGTATCTCCACTACAAAAATGTTTGAAATCGTTAAAAGTACAATCATTCATGTGAAACTGCGTTACATGTTCTTATCTCTAAAGTAAAGCTAAGCAACTCTTAAAAACTATTTACATTATCAATATTTATCAGTTTCAGAAAAGCTTTCGACTTGATAGATTCCAAATAACTGGTTTTGAAACTAAAGCATTATGGTTTTTCAACTGATGCTTTGAACTTAATAAGCAACTATTTGCATAATAAAAAAATATTTAAAAAAGTTAAAGATGCATGCTCTAATGAAGAACAACTTAATATTGGTATACCACAGGGTTCCATTTTAGGACCATTTTTTTTTTGATTTTCATCAATGATCTACCTGAATATCTGACATTATTTGAATCAGCATTATTTGCAGATGACGCAACACTTATAACAAGTAAATATAAACAATATAAAATCTAATAACAAAGTTATTCTCAATACTTAAAATATTTAGTCTAGCCTTAAAAGTTTGTTTGCAATTTTTCAAAACATACGACCTAACTTTGATTACTGCTCAAATCTTATAATTTACACGAAAGAAATACAAAGCCTTAGCAATGCATAATTTACTACACGAAAGAAATACAAAGCCTTAGCAATGCATAATTTACTACACGAAAGAAATACAAAGCCTTAGCAATGCATAATTTACTACACGAAAAAAGAAATACAAAGCCTTAGCAATGGATAATTTACTACACGAAAAAAAAAATACAAAGCCTTAGTAATGCATAATATATAATTTTATTTTTACTACTCAAAGTTAATATTTAAAACAAAGATATATTTTAAATCAATCAAAAACTTAAAGTATACAACCTACAAAGTTTTCATAATCGATTTTTATGCAGAGCACTAAAACTATGCAATAAAATAATTTATTACAAGAAACTGATGAACTTATTCAAACAATTTGATTTTATTAACCTTGATAACATCAATACTAGAAATAAAAACATTTTAAATGTTTAAGTGTCCAACAAAGTCATTTAAGTCTTTTTTCAGCAATATAATTGATAAGCATAGCAATAACAATATCAACAAGACCAATAGCAATAGCAAGAGCAATAACCAACAAGAAGTTATTAACCTATTTTTACTAAACAACATCAACTTAATTATAGCACATGCAATTATCAACAACATAAGTTTGATGTCAATATAAACAGAATAAATAACTATACTGACTTTTATGTAAGAGAAAAAAGTAGAAAAAAAGAAAGACTAAACATTTAAATTTTTTAAGATCTTTTATTTTGTATTTACAATAACTTATTTAACAACTTGTATCTTATATTAAAAACACTTCTATTAACCAGCAATTGTAAAAGACATATAGTCCATAGAATAAAAGTTAAGAAAAAAGTGTGTGTATATATATATATATATATATATATATATATATATATATATATATATATATATATATATATATATATATATATATATATATATATATATATAATTTTTAGCATTAAATAAATTTTATTGAAAAGTTGTTGAATAAATTTATATTCTAAAATTGCCATAAACAAATGTTTTATAACTTTGTAACATTGTTGGAAAAAACTTAAATGTTGGCAATAAGTAAAATGTTGTCGGCAATAAGTAAAAAAATTTTAAATAAAAAACTTCAGATGAGTGACTTATATGGCTTACCAACTTTGATTGAATAGAATGTTAGTTTAATTAGCTTTAAGATAAACAGCAGTAAAAATGTAATTAAAGAGTTTTAAATAATCAAATTAAAAAATAGCAATAAAATATAATATATATAAGATTTAAAATAAAAATAACAATAAAATATAATATATATAAGATTTAAATAAAAATAACAACAAAATAAAAATAAAATTAAGAGTTTTAATAATAATTAAAAAATAAAATGACAATATAATATGTGTGATGAAAAATCTAAACTAGAGAACAAATGACATCAATTAAAAAATAGGATTATCTCTAACTTTTGAATTTATCCACAGAGGCAGTTGAAGATAGCAGAAGGCATCAAAAGTCTATAGCAACTGTTGTCTATAAATATATATGAAAATCTATAGCAGCTGTAGGTTGTTACGGTGTTTTGTTGAATGTGGTTGATAAATGCTGTGCATTTATTTCTTTAAATTCTGGAGTTTATTGCTGGCTCATCATTTATTTGATATGTGATTATAAGTCTTACCAAATATTTTATCCATCTTAGACAAAAGTATGTATATGTATATAATTTTAATAGCTTTTTTTATTGCAAATATAACAATTATATTAAAAATAGTTCAAACTATACTCTATGCTTCTTTTGAAAGTTTAACCAGGTTAAATATGCAGTGTCCTTCCTGGATTGTTCATGACCCAAGAATCTACTTAATGATTATACTGGCATTTGAATGGTTCATAGACACTAAAGCATCTATAAGTTTATGTGGTATGTGATGGTAAATTTGGCAAATGAACTACATTGTCTATTGTTGCATCGATAAAATTGGCATGTCAAATGTAACTCCTGGTTGTCTAAAACTAAAAAAAAATCAGGTTCTTCATTGATATATTCACAATAGGGTGACAATTTTTTTGCACTTTTTTAACTTTTTTCAAAAAGTGCAAATACACTGTGTAAATACCTGTTCTTTATCTATATACTAGCTTGTATTGAAAATTTTGGCTTATTAGGATTATTGGAGCAGGTAGATGTATTTTTTCAATAATTTGAATAGTCATCATTTTTTGCCAATAAATACTAACAATTGTTAATATTTATTGGCAAATGCACAGAAGCATATGTTAGTTTTTATAATTACTGTTTTATATTGTTAGTATTATTAACTTCTATATGAGATAATTAACAAATAGGTTTGACAAATGATTCATGTTTGCCTTTCAAATAACAATATTTATTTCAAATTAACAAGATCTTTCTGATAAATATTATTTGAAATCTATTTTCGATTTTCTCCAACAATCAGCAAAACATTTTGATCCTCAGAGTTCACAATTTTTAGTATAAGTCCAATGTTTTAGCACAATCATTTGTGACACTAAGATGTTTGATAAAAACACCTCATTGTCACACATAAAAAAATTGTACAAGGGTATCTAGTCTAAACCTTCTATATTCTGGCATGCTTCCAACGAAATCTCTGTTTCCTTTACTAAGTCTAAAACGACAAAAAGAAACCAGCTTTCACAGGTAACAAGTTTACAGAGCTTAGTATTTTCATCTACTAAAACAGGAAGTGGTTTCTCTTTAATTGTTTTACTTACTAATGTGGGAACTTTGTGCTCCAACAAGGCCTTCAAAATGTCAGACTGTATTTGAATTTCAAGGTCATAATCAGCAAGATCCACCACTACTGCTATAGATGAAAAATATCAGGAGTGAGATTTTAAACTGTTTAAAAGTGAAGTTCCTGCATCAATATCCCATTTCTCTTTAATGAAAGGACACGACAAATCAACGAATGTGCGAACTTTTGTTTAAAAAAGACAGAAAGACATCGCATTTCCTTACTTTTACTTAAGCAAACATTGGCGTTCGCCTAAAATTTTTGAAAATGAACGCATAATTTCAGCAATTTTTTTTCCAAATAATTATGCGATTGATAGTTTTTTATTTATTATAAAAAAAAACATTTATTATAAAAAACTAGTTACTAATAATTAAAACGCATTTTCAACGACTTTAAAGAAACAATGCTAATAGCTTCTTCTTCAGCATTACTTTTAAGTTTAATAATTAAGTACGCAACTAAAGAAAGTAATTATGTTTTAGCATGGTTTTTACATGTCTACAAAAGCATGGGAAATTTTAGTTAAACTGAATGCAATTGCAATTACTTTTAAAGAAACCATGCTTTAAAAACTTGCGTTTTTTTTTTTTAATTTTTTTATTATCGTTAAATTAAAGTAATGTTTGCCCTTTTTAAAGTTTTGAAAAATTTTTCTAAGTTTTGCAGAAATATATATAATTTAATACAATATATAGAACTATTATGTTTATTATAGTTTTCATTTTTTACTGTGCGTTTAACATAAACCAATAATATGATATTTTATTATTAAATACTTAATATTATAAATATAATATCATATTAAGTATTTAATAATAACTTAAAATAATAACTTATTAAATACTTATTACTATATTATTATTAAATGTTTTAAAAAAAGAAATGTCAAAACAACTTTTATTTTATTTTTAGTTCTCTTTCATTTAAATTTCTTCAAGTTTTTTTTATAATTAAATAAATTTAACCAACTAAATTAAGAAGAATTTACTATTTTGTATTAATGGATAACAATTTATAGTCATATTGTATATTAGTTATCATTAATTTGCGCGCACTTTGCAAATGCATGAAAAATTGTTTTGAATTAATAAAAAATTGATAAAATTCAATAGGCATCTTTGATATATCTAATTATTATATATTTTATTAACTAGAATAAAAGTTATTTGAAAATAAAACTCCCTTATAATTTGATAAAAAATTATTTAAATAACAAAAAATAAAAATTTAAAGAATTGAAAAAAAAACTGGCTTATTCATGGACGATGGCACTGGATCAAAGTGGAGGTGCACAACCATCTATTTCTAAAAAAAAGTCCTCTAGAAGTTTTCTTAATAGAAAAAATATCAAAGAAAAGGGCTTTTAAAAAAAAAGTGAGGGAAGAGGGCACATGCTCACCCTATTGGGTATGTAGCCCCTCCCTCCTCCCAGACATACCTCTTAAATTAGAAATTCGTCAATGAATAAAGAAACGAATATCAACATTTATTTAAAAAAACGGTATGTCACGCTCTGAATGATTTTGCTACTTTGAATGAATTGAAGACAATACTAAATGTCCAGCAAAATGATTAAACAAATTCTTGAAACTAGAATCTACTGGTCTTGATTGAAGTAGTTTTTAACATGTCAATTCAAAGCAAAGTATAATGCATCTGCCTTGTATCTTTATTATCTGCTTTGTATCTTTATTATCTGCCTTGTATCTTTATTATCTGCTTTGTATCTTTATTATCTGCTTTGTATCTTTATTATCTGCCTTGTATCTTTATTATCTGCTTTGTATCTTTATTATCTGCCTTGTATCTTTATTATCTGCTTTGTATCTTTATTATCTGCTTTGTAGCTTTATTATCTGCTTTGTAGCTTTATTATCTGCTTTGTAGCTTTATTATCTGCTTTGTATCTTTATTATCTGCTTTGTAGCTTTATTATCTGCTTTGTAGCTTTATTATCTGCTTTGTAGCTTTATTATCTGCTTTGTAGCTTTATTATCTGCTTTGTAGCTTTATTATCTGCTTTGTAGCTTTATTATCTGCTTTGTAGCTTTATTATCTGCTTTGTAGCTTTATTATCTGCTTTGTAGCTTTATTATCTGCTTTGTAGCTTTATTATCTGCTTTGTAGCTTTATTATCTGCTTTGTAGCTTTATTATCTGCTTTGTAGCTTTATTATCTGCTTTGTAGCTTTATTATCTGCTTTGTAGCTTTATTATCTGCTTTGTAGCTTTATTATCTGCTTTGTAGCTTTATTATCTGCTTTGTAGCTTTATTATCTGCTTTGTAGCTTTATTATCTGCTTTGTAGCTTTATTACAGGCAACTGGTTGATGAAAGTTTTTTAGCTGAACTCTATTTATCTTAATTTTATTTATATTTACTCCTAGATTGTTCATGATAAACATTGTTTGATTTCAACAGCTTAAACTGGTCCTTAGACTGAGAGGAGTTGTAACTGCGATTAGGCCACCTCGAGTAATTTCTTCAATGAAGAGGATTAAATCAAATCAAGGATTAAATTGAATCAAAGCATGAGTGGCATACCTTTTTTTTTTTTTTAAAGCATTATTTGATGTTTTTTATTGATAATTGCTTCCTCATCAGAATTATAACTTGTGTTACCTACCATCAATGCCAGATTTAAAAGATCTACAATATAATAATATTAACAAAAAATGAAAATAAAAAAAAACATTCACAGTTTATTCTAACAATATACATTGCATTTTTGTTTTTTCATGCTAAAAATTACCTGATTCAGATATTGATTTTATCTCGTTTAATTATCTCATTTAATAATTTCCATCAGCATTTTTAATTGTGGGTTCTTCTAAATCTAAGTAATTGTCATTATGGTATTGAGCATCTCCATTGGCCTTTATTGACATTTTTTTCTTGAAATCTGTATACCTACGGTATCTCTCTTGTCTACGTTCAATCTTTGCTTTAAGTTCTTCATCTATATATTCCAGCTTATAAACTGTTTTCTAGCATTTTTCTGATCTTCCAAAAATACTAAATCTTCTTCTTTACTATTTTTGTTTCTTGGCATATTATGACTGAGTTGTATAAGCAATGTTGAGTTTTCCAATGTCAAAAAAAGTCTCCATGATTGTTTTAATGATTCTTTAACTTTTCTTTATGTCTTTTTTCCTAACTTTGCCTTGATCATTGATCAACCCATTTTTTGAGAATTTTCACAAATTTTGATAATCTTTATTCTCTCCAATAATATAGTTTTTAAAACCACAGGACTCTCAGATATTCAGTATTTTTCTGAGAAAAGACAATTCTCAATTTGATCCCAAAAGACAAGAAAAGTTATCATAAATATTTTTGAATTGTTTTGATTTACTACTAATTAAGTATTGATAATGTCTTAGAAGTAATCCATTAGTTGGAAGCTGATTTTGAGCTAAAAAAAAATTGAAGATTTAAAATGATAAAGGGGCCTCCTATAACTGACATTCATATGACCAACATTTTTTGCCTTCTTTTTTAATACTTGATTGCATCGCTGTATCTATATGTTGGCATTTACATAAATGTTTAATTTTTATTTTTTAGTTATACTTAATTCAAAAACAAATCATCAAATTTAATTAGTATCATTACTAAATAATACACTAAATAATACCTTTAATATACCTTACATGAAAATATGTTTATATAATTTCATGTAAGGCATATTAAAGATTTTTTTCTATATATGCAATTTTTTATTAGTATTTTTGTTAACAGATTAAAATAGTTCAAAACTGCTGTAAAATTTTTTGCAATGCAGTGTTATTCTATTCATTAAATGAAAAATTAAACATTAAATTACATTTTACTTTTCAAAATTATACATTTTGATGAAGTAAAAAAGTATTGACAATGAACAAAGAAAGTTTTGAAATAATGGTTAATTGTAAAATTGTTTGATTTCTATATCTAGCACTAATAAAAGTCCTTAAAACAAAAAAAAATAGTTCTATTATTACTGAGGTGTGTAAAAAAGAATTAGATGCAGTATTATTTATTTTTTTTAATTTTTTTTTGCAAAAAAGTTTTCACCTTTATCCACAAGCGACTATATGTGGCTAAACCACACCTTGTTTTCATCTGGTTTTCATCTGGTTTACTACTTTACTGACGCAACCTGCAGGTCCTTTTTTTAGAAATGCTTACTTTAAATAAATCCATAAAAAATATAATAGGTGCTCATCAGTACCCAACCTTCACTATTTAGTGCATTGAATATAGTCAGTGATTGACTTGTGACTGTCTGTGGTGATTTACTGATGACTATGTGGTAACTGATGACTGTCTGTGGTGATTCACTAGTGATTATGTGATAGTGATTCACTGGTGACTGCAGATATTCATTGTTTTTCAGCAATTATGTATTGAGCCACTTAAACTGTTGTAATCCTTTCTTTGTCAAAATTTTAGGTGTGGCAAAAACTAAAGTCTTAGTCCATAGTCCAATCTTTACAAACATTTTTTTTCCAACTATGGGTTTAGACATCCCTTTCTTAAATGGCATTTTTCTAATTTCACTGCATATACAATACTTTAGCTGGACTTAAACTGTATCCCATAATTTATATAAAAGGGTTTTAGTAATCTACCTTTTTTGTAGAAGATATTCGATGTTTCATTCGATTTTTTAATGTACTGAAAGTTAATTTTAATGAAAGTTAAGTACAGTTTAATAGCATAATAGTAATATAACATTTATCTATATCTATATTACATTTAATCTTTTTAGATAAAATTTATCCCATTATTTATTTGAATATTAATATTAAATTGAATTATTATTATACATATTTAGTGTAAAGCCGTAAAACTTTGTTATTTGCAGAGGAACATTTTTATATATTCGTGGTGATTGTATATAATGAATATATAAAGATGATTTTCATATAAAAGATGTTATATATTGTTATTTTTCTATTAGTCTTGTTTTATTAACGATGCAACAATGGGGCTACGAGTAGGATCCAATTTGACTTTAGATGATCCGAACAATGCAGAGGTGTGGATTAGATGCTTTTTAGCTTCCGCACGATCAAAGAAATTCAAAGATAAGATAAATGGTAGCTACAAGATAACAGATAACAGATTCTGGCAAAAGCAGAGGTTGAAGCAGTTGAAAAGATTTCCCTTGAAGAATTAGAAAATATGATGTTCATTTTTGAAACTTCGAAAAGTTGGGAAAAGATGGCTAAAGAGCGGAAGATGATTTATTTCAAATGATATTGATTGATGAACGAATTGATTGACGAAGAGGCTACTAATGTGGTTATAACCCTCTCTTAACTCTATAACTCCGAAACATGAACCTTGACAAACAAAGCCGCTGCATGGAGAAACAAATTGAGTGCGGTACTACCAGAGATGTGGTGGGGATCAAGTTCGTAACCACATGCTTATGAAGCGAGCGCTCTACCACTACACCACTATCACATTTTTAGTATACAAAGCAACATTGAATATAGCATAGATCTCCCTTCGGTTAATTACATTGATAAAAAT
This sequence comes from Hydra vulgaris, assembly GCF_038396675.1. Taxonomy (NCBI): domain Eukaryota; kingdom Metazoa; phylum Cnidaria; class Hydrozoa; order Anthoathecata; family Hydridae; genus Hydra; species Hydra vulgaris. Next base: position 32,144,836 of record NC_088922.1, read on the forward strand.
AAAGAAAAAACAATTAAATACAAATAATGTGGGCTTCAACACCTACCTAGGAAGTGCATAGCATTTAGGAAAAGTTGTAAAAATGTGGAAAATTGAACTATTTAAAAAATTTTTTTTTTACTTTAATTTGCCTCCCCAAGGCCATATAGGGCACTCTAGTCGAGGAGGCTACTTAAGTTGTATCTACAACCCTCTCTTAACTTTATAACTATGAAACACAAACGTTGACGAACAAGGCTGCTGCGCGGAGAAACATGCAAAGCAAACATTAAGTATAAAAGAAAAGTAGAGGAAATAGAGAACGATGATGCTAGTGTATATAGTGTTCATTAACATGAATGATACAAACTCAGAGATTTATGTAAAAATAAATGATTACAATATATAAATGTAAGTTGATACCAGAAGTCAAGTCACAATCATAACTAAAAAAATTTTGAAAACTAATGTCTAAATCTAAATTACAAAAATGTCCCCTCCGGAACTTTTTGAGGCAACTTTGGAAACTTAATAAAAAATGAATATTGTACAAGTTATTGTTGCATAGTGCAATCAATTGGTGACAAAGTTTATATGTTTTTGTGCTCTTTGGGGTAAAAGCATGAAACTTGGCCTACATGTTGATTATATTGAAATAATCATTTTGAGACTCAAACCCACTTCAAAAATAGCTCCACCTGCCTCCATGGTAACTGAATCATGTCCCTAGAGAAAAGAAATAAAAATCTTAAAAAAAGTCATTTACGCATCAATCCAAAGCTCATTAAAAATGAAGCAAAAAATACAAAAACACAATATATTAAAAATAAATAGGCCATGAGAGGAAGGGCTTTAAAAACCTAAAAGTCAGGGGGTAAAGGCATAATAATAATTTTGTACCAAATTCTATTTTTCAATTATAATTAAATGTTTTTATGACATAGTTTAACCTTACTAAAAATTAAAAAAATTTTTTTTATTGATAATACTAAAATATATAATTTTAATATTTAATAAATAGTTAAAAACAATGTTATAGATCAAAAGTTATCCCCTAAAATTTTGAATAAACTTTCAAAACCTGTTATATTCGAAACATTTAGTAAATTATGAATTTAATGCTCACAATCACCGCCACATTTGCAAGGTGCGATACATGGAAGTAATGCTTTTACATATTTACAAAGACCTCTACAACCTTTCTCTATTTTGCAGCCACATCATATAAGTTCACTGCACAGTTTTGGAATCTTCTGTAATTGTCATTCAAACAATTTCGTAAATATTGTCTTCCATAATCCAACCTCACTCATATGATTAGGCAATAATGGATTCTTATACAATGATTGTGCCCAGTAATATGAAGCCTGGTAAACAGCTCTATAGATATGCAGTTGCAAAATGTCTTGCATAGGGGGTATAGCGTCTGGTAAATGTCCTTTTTTTTGAAAGTAAATCTTTTCTGCATTCATTTACATTACTCTAAGAACTTGTAGGGTCATAATTAGCACAAAAAATCTTTCAATTAAGTAGAAAATACTGATATCTTCCTTTGAGGGACAATTGGAAATGGATTGCGAGGCGTCAGTGAGATCTTCAAATTTTCCCTAAAGTTTTCCAGGAAAGTTTTTTCCTTTTTCCAGCAAAAAATAAAACTTGATCGCAACCTGTTATTGTGTGAAATAGAGGTAAAAATTTCTGTTTTGGACCATGGCATTTTATGAGATAGTGCTGTGAAATAAAGCGTTGGTTTTTGCCTGTACTAAACCATATCCATAATTCTTTTAAATGTAGCTTATGAAAAAGTCCTAAACCTAAAATTAGAAAACTATGATTATGTGATTTTTAATAAAAATTATTTTCATGACATGAAATGTACAAATAATATTTTTACCAATGACAACTACATCAGTACCAACAGTTCTGATCATGGCTTTTTTGAGTCCACTATTTATAGCAACATCATATGTGTGAAGAAATATACGAGTGTCTGCTTCTTCATGTATGCATGGTTGCCATCTCGAAGGGAATGTGCCATCTGGCAGGAAATGTGTAGTTGTGAAAACAATTGGCAGTTCTTTTTGAGCACAGATATTTGCAATTGATCTTTCAACTTCCTTTTTGTATTGATGTAACTAAAAAGTGGTAGCTTATTTCGTTTTATTGGATTGAAAACTCCTTAAACTCCTTTATTCTGGTTTGGAAAAATTGGTTGAATATTGTTTCTTTGAAATTCTCAATTGAATTACCCGTATTTACCTCTTCTTTGTTTTTGAAATCATGGGTATCAAGCACCAGAAGATCTAGGCTTTCTTCTTTAAATGGGTTACCCATGTTTGAAATTATATCAACTAAATTTGTAACTTGAGAAGCAAATCGATTTTGATGACTTTTATTTTGCTCATGATGTTTGAAACTTTTTTCCACAATATCATCGTTTTCTGCGTATGGTAAATTTGATTCAAATTCATTTACGCATCGAGCTAACTCAGGTCCACAAATCATCCAGCAAAGTAGTTCTTGGGAATCTTCCGTCAATCTGATTGCACCTTAATAAAGTTTGAAATTTTTTATTTTTGATGCATGAAACTTTATTATTTTCCATGCGTTTTCAATGCATGGATGTTAGAAATAAGAAAAGATTAGAAATAAGAAAAGATTATTACCAAAACAACTTCAATCAATTTCATATTTTCAAATAAGCTTCTTAAATGGACATTTTATTGATATTGTAATAAATAAAAATCTCCTTCTCCTTTGACACATTTTTATTTTGCTTATGTGAATGGTCCTTATTGAAGAAAACTTTTTCTTTATTTTGTTTACAACAAACAAGCCATTCTGAAATAGTCTTGCAATTTCTGGATTTGTTTTTTCCAGTTGAATGGTCAAAAGTAATGACAGGTGTTTGACCTTTACTTAAAAAATCAACAGCTATCTTAATCACATCCATTGTATGTTTGATCTCAGTGTGTGAATCAGAAATGTTTAAAAACTGTTTTTTTCCTTCAGAAAACTTTAAAGTAGCAATTTCAAGATCTGATACAATTTTCTCTGATTTTCAATGCTGAAATAATGATATTCCTGTTCCTTGAAAAGAGTCTTAAGCTGTTGTGGAACTTGGATTGTGGTCTATATTATCTAAAGCAGCAGTTGTGAAAACTTTAGGATTCAAACGTGGTGGACAAACCAATTTATTTTCTGCAAAGTAGTTCAAAACTCTATTACCCATTTGCGTTGATAATTCCATAACCCAGTTTTAAGATATTGATATCCCAAGTTTATAAAGTTTATCAAGTTTTTGTATGAATCATTATGTCTACATATACCTATGGGATTTTCTCGAGATTTTTGTCTTTTTTGAATCTTGGTTTTTTGTTGATTTTGACAAACAACTTTCGAACTATTGTGAATTCGGAATTTTATATGTTCACAAAAGAATTTTGTGACAAATTAAAGGAAAAAAAATCATGCAAGTCACCTACCACGAGCCCCATGAAATTGATAGATCAATTATATTAAAAAGGAAATTTTCCTTTTGTATTCCAAATGTGTAATTAAGAAATTTTCCAGTTTTTAAGTAATTAAAGGGGGAAAGTACTATAGGCTTGATTGCCTTATCAAAGTGTTTTTTTATTAGAAAAAATAAAAATATAAACTTATTTTATATTTCAAATAAATAAAAATCTTTAAAAACTTTGTACATTGTCATTTAAAAAAAAAAATAACTCTAATTTATTTTTGCACGCAATACTTTATATCTATTTTACCCCCAGGATATATAGCGTTTAGCCCTCTAACTTGTTATCAGTTAATTTTTTTTTATATAGTGTTTTTATATTTTATGCTTCATTTTTATTGAGCTTTCAATTGGTGTATAAACTATTAGCTTTTTAAAAAATAAAATTTTATTGCTATAGACAGGTGCTAGTTTCTATTTAGACCATCTTTGGTCATTTGAAAGTGGGTCTGAGTCTTAAATGAATGTTTTATCCTTATCAACATGCCCACCAAGTTTCATGCTTTTACTCTAAATAGCACAACGTTTGCACCAATTGACTGCACTAGCAGACTGTGCCAAAAAATCATGGTTTCATTGGCATGGATGTATTAAGTATTAATGCAACAAAATTAGTTAATAGTATAGAAACTATTGTTCGTGAGCATTACATAATTACAAAGCAAATATACTGTTAAAAAATGGCATAAATCTAACTAATTTTGAATCTCGACCTATTGAATCTTCCTATTCACATAAGACCACAAGTGATAGTTAAACTCAATGAAATGATACAGCAAAAGTTGCTCTACAGGGTTCCTCCTGATGGATCTCTATGAAAAGACGCTTTTTTGAGACCCAGACAAAAAACAAATTGTTTGCTTGGCACCAGAAAAAAAGATTTTTTGTGTTGATCTGTGTAATAAAAGAAACAGAAAATCATAGAGTATTGATGAATATCAAAACCAGAATTAGCAATAATAATTGGAGCAGGTGCTCTGTGGCAGAAAGATCTTATCTAGTAGTATATAATGGTGATCTTATTGTACCTCCTAAAACAATGAGAAGGATGTTCATCAAATCAGTCCATGATGACATAAATTGTGGCACAATGCAAACTCGGTGTAGATTAAAGTTGGAAGCTTGGTGGCCTGGCTATTGTCAAAATGTTGAAGAATATGTGAAAAACTAAAAAATGTGCAAAGGTTAAGGTAAAAAAAGTGAGGATACATACATGTCCAAATTAAAATAAACCTTGATGCAAAGTGCATATAAATCATGCCTATGTACAGGGCGTTGAACTGGTTTTAATTCTAGTAGATTCTTTTTCTGGATGGCTTCTGAAAGTTTTTTTTTGAGACATGGAGTTTCAGAAGTTTTGGTGTCAGATAATGCTGCAGAATTTCATGATACCACTTTATACCAGTGGCTGAAGAAAATAGGTTGCTTACCTTATAAGACTCCACCTTACCACCCTCAATCTAACGGAGCAGCTGAAAGAATGGTAGAGACAAAATGAGTTTAAAAGCTTATTCATTGGATAAAGGTTTATTTTATGGATATTTAAGCAGAATGTTTATATTGGGGAGGCAGTTATGATCTCCTCTCATTATGAGCTTTGACAGTGGATTACCCTTGTGGTATCACCAAAGAACAGATTCAAAACTTGAACCTGCTTCATTTATATCTCAGGCTGGGCAAAACACTGCAATCATATTGATGAATAACTCTTCAGGTACATTAGCAGACTGTGACCAATTAAACAAACGCCTAACTGAGTTATGAATAATGAAGATAATATGCGCTATGATCCCATCAATAATGAGAAACTCAATCCTATCAATAGTGATAAATCTAATATGTATATCTTGCTACTAAAGAATAGCGTACCCAGAATTGAAGAAGTACACGGTCGACAAGGGGCCAAAAGCCAATATGTTTCAGAAATGTGAAGCCACAAAACTTTGTTATTTGCGGATGAGCAGTAACAGTGTTTTTATATATACGTGGCAATTGTATAAAATGAATATATAAAGATGGCTTACATATAAAAGATGTTATATATTGTTATTTTTCTATTAGTTGTATTTTATTAACGATACAACATTAGGTAATTTTAAAGTAATTCTACTGTAAATTATATTCCAAGTAAATTCAAAATAATTTTAATATATAACAATTTTAATTGCAGCAATTATTATCTATTACAAAATATAACCTAAACAAAATATAAATCTGCGACCTACAATTTTTTTTACCTGCGGAAATCTGTTTATTTTCTATATTTTTATAATGATTTTGTATTTTGAGAATGAATGTGAATTAAGATAATTTTATTAATTTAAGATATCATAATTTAAATTTTGAATAATTTTTGCTATGCTCTAAAAAATTGACTTTATGATTCAGTAATTCATAATTTAAGATATCATTATCAATGACTTTGCATTTAGTTTGCATATGAATGTCTGAGGATGATGAAGAGTATTGACTGTTTAAAAGAAAATAGTTTATACTACTGTGCAAAAATTCAAGCTGAATCTGGAATTTTTGAGCGGTAATATTTTGCTTCTTGTTACTTTTATTAAGTTTTTAGGAAGTTAGAAGGAACATAAGAAAAAAATTTTAAATCATTTTTAGAAATATATTGTATAGTTTAAAGTCTAATTAATTAATTAATTAATAATTAATTAATGTTATTTTTTTTGCAATTTTTTGCTGTTATATATATTTTTTTATATAATTATTATTAGAGCATTTGAGCTGCTGAAAGAATTTTGGACTGTGTCAAACAAAACTAAATCTTTTGATGAGATAAAAAAAAAATGGGAGGAAGTGTTTCTTATCTGCATTGATAGTTCTGGAAGGTATGTGAATATATACACACACACACACACACACACATATATATATATATATATATATATATATATATATATATATATATATATATATATATATATATATATATATATATATATATATATAAATATCAGGGGCTATACGAAGAAAAAATTTGGGCAGCAGTAACCTCCGTTCTGTTTGTTCATGAAACTCAATCTAATGTTTATAAGCATTTAATTTCATTGTTAATTGTAAAAGTCTAAGTAACTAATCATTTTAAAATTTTCTGCTTCTAACAAAAACAAATTGAAAATTTAAGAAGCACTCCATATTAAATGGGAAAACCCATCTTTGAATAAACAAACTGTTGATTATAATATAAATTTGTCAATCTAGTTTTTTTTTTGTTTTTTTTTTAATTTATTTATATTTTTTTTTTTGCTATTTATGGTATCATAATTTGTAATATAATTTTTATTGGTTTGTAACAATTCTATTTGTCTGTTAATATTTCTCTGTAATGTCTTCAAATTTTGATTTTATATTTATATCAAGTTTAAAATTGTAGTTCGAGATAACAAGTTTGTGTTAATTGTGTGTGTGTGTGTGTGTGTGTATATATATGTGTGTATATATGTGTATATATATCTATGTGTGTATATATATATATATATATATATATATATATATATATATATATATATATATATATATTGCTCAATTTAATTTTTGAAATGCTGATCCAGATACTCAGATAATCCAGATACTCAGATATATTTATGTATATACTGTTTATACTATTACAAACCATCAATCAATATATGTGCTGAAGCCCCCACAGATGGTTTTTTTATTTTGAAATCATTAATATTTTATACACAATGGTAGTATGCTAGTGATATAACCTTTAGCTCTCAATCAAGAGGTTGAGGTTCAAATCTTTACACCTTCCTGCAACAGTGTAAGGACTGCAAAAAAAGAAAAAGTAGAGGTTAATAGGTTGAAGTAGCAAGGTTAATGTTTTAATTTTAAATATTTATTTAATTCCTAAGTTTTTTAAAGCATGAAAGTGGAACTTAAACTTTTCTTTGAGATTTTTTAAATTGTTTCTTTTTTTACAAATGATTATTTTTAATCTTTTTTTTTAATTATAACTTACATACATTGTTAGTCATAACTAAATTATACATTCGATACATACCCACTCAAAGGGGAAATTTGTTACCACTTCCTACAAATTAAAAAAACCCAGAAAATATATTACTGCTAATTATTTTCATGTGTGTTTGTATGTGTGTCTTTTGTATACATGTGTATTATAGTTTTATTTTTATTTTTTTTAGGTTATTTGATCATTGGGAATTTTTTAAAAGTGCTGCTATCAATTCTGATAAGTAAATCTGTTGTTTATTATTTCACATTTAATTCAGATTAATTATATATTTAAATATGTATTATAGTATTTAAATATGTTACATGTTTATGTATATTTGAATATGTATATTTAGATATTTATTGTTGATGCCTAATATACATCAATAGTTAAGGGTCATCCATAAAATGACGCTCATAGACCTAGTCCCAGCACTGGATTTTAGGCTTTGCTTTCAATACTGATCTCGCATAAGATTTGTTTTTTACCAACCTACTAAGGAGGGTGCTTGAAAAAAACATTTTCTTTAATAAAGTTTACTTTTTGTTTGATTTGTCATTTAAACAATTTTTTTTTTTAAATAACCGGTAGCTTTTGCCTCTTGGCCAAACAAACATACAAATTTCTAAATTTTTGGTGTATGTAGTTTATGGACGACCCCTTTGATAGATAATGTATTAAATGTTACACAATAATAGATAATATATATGTACCGCTATAGATAAAATCTATGTACCCCTTATTTTGTGGCTTTTCAGTAATAGTTATGAAAACATATTATGTAATTAATAAAAGTTAAAAAATACAATAATGAAATACAAAAATAATGAAAAAATATCTAATTGTCTAATCAACGTTTTTAATTCTTTTTTTTTTTTTCTTTCAATATTACAAAACAAACTTTTTACTAGTATTTTGAATTTCAAGAAACATAAAATCGAATACTAATCTTAACTTTCTTTTAAGACTTTTTTTTGTGACTTTTTTTTAATGAAATATTTTTGTTCTAACATTATTTCATTTTTATCTGAACTTAGTAGAATAAATTTGTTTTAGAATCATGAACAAAATATTTGCAGTTGTTGATTTATCTATTATCGAAACAAAGTTCAAGATAGATGAATTGACTATTTTCCAAAAGGTACTTTTGAAAAAAAATATTTTTATTAAAGTTATAATTAAGATATATTATATATATATATATATATATATATATATATATATATATATATATATATAAAATATAAATATATATATATATATATATATATGTTATAAGCAAAAATATAAAAGTCTTATACTTTTTTCAATAGAATTTAATAAATGGTACTTTGTTTCTGGCTGAAGCATCTTTAACAAAGTTTTTAAAGTAATTTTTTTTTCGTTTTTTTTTTTTTTGAACTACTTTTTTTCTTCTTTCCTGAAAACTTTTAACAGTTTTGTTTTTTATTTTTGCTATAGGTTATATTCACCTGCTGAGACTATAAAAAATGTTGTTGATTTGCTCAAAGTGTTGCCAAATTTAAGTATTTTACCAATAGTAACAGTTGAAAAGTTACTAACATCGATTTATGATTTTAATGATGCTGAAACTAGGATTAGTATATTAAATCGCTTACCTACTTGTATAGCAATGCAATGTTCGATTGTAAGATAATTTTCATATTTAATTAGTAGAATCAATTTTTTTTTTATTACTTATGTATTGTTTTTTTATATTATTTTATTAATTTATATATTTTTTACCTTTTAATATTTTCTTTTACAATGGTTTGTTTTATGTAATTTGTATGTGTGTATATATATATATATATATATATATATATATATATATATATATATATATATATATATATATATATAAAATAATATATATATTTATATGTATATATATATGTATATATATATATATAATAATAATATATATATTTATATGTGTATATATATATATATATATATATATATATATATATATATAAAAATATATATATATAAGTGATATATATATAAAATAATATAAATATAAAAGTGATGTAATATAAAAGCATGATAAAGAGATGCAACCTTAGCAGATGCTAATTTTGCAATTGATTTGCAATGAATTTGAAGAAAGTAAGAGTTGGTCTTAGAAGATAAAGGGTAGATAGCTCATTAAGTACATTACTGTTTAACATTAGAATTTAGTTTTATCTGAGTTGAAGTTCACCATTCACTGAGAGTCCCATGCTGTAGCAAAAGTGAGATCCTTTTTAAGCTCAAATGCCCCCTCCAAGCAATCTGAGAGTGTTGGCTTCTTATCAAGACAAAAATAAATGGTATTATCATTGGGCAAACAATGCCACCTTAGATGTGAAAATTTCTGGGAAATTGTTAATGTAAATTTAAAAAATATTAGGCCGTGTATAGAACCTTGAGGAACTCCTGAAGTTGAGGGATATGAAGAAGAGTGCTGTCCATTAAAGACAATTTTTATACTATGGTTGATAAAGGAGGATTCAATATTCTTCAAGATGTTACCTGATACACCGTATGAAAAGAGCTTATGGAGAAGACCAGCATGCCAAACTTTATCAAAAGCTTTAGAAATGTCAAGAGCAATGGCCTTAACCTCTATCTAATGCTACATCTATCTAATGCACAATAAAACCTATCTGTTGTTTCCATTACCAAATCAGCTGTAGAATGAGATGATCAAAAACCATATTGACAATCAGAAAGTTAATTATTAGTTTCAAGATAAGAGATTAGGTCTTTCTTAATTAAAGACTCAAAAACATTGCTTATGATAGGAAGAAAACTGAAGGGGCGGTAGTTAGATGAGTCAGATCGCTCTACAGAATTTTTTAAATTAAGGATAACAGATGCAACTTTCCAGCAGGCTGGAAAACAAGACTCTAATAAGCACTTGTTAAATAGTTTTGAATGTATAAAAAACAGCTCTGGAGAACACTTTTGCAAGACTATAACAGGTATGTTGTCCAGACCACAAGCTGTAGAAGAGTTTAAGCAGGAAATTACTTTAGATACAGAAGCTGGAGTGATACAAATGTCAAGCAATAGATCAACTTGTTTGCCGGCCATATCAGGTAGAACGCAACTAGTGGAATCAAGAGATGATATTCCTCTTAATTCTTAGCAAACAGTTCAGCTTTGGTTGCAACAGCACAATGAGAGGAAAACCATGGAGAAGAGTTAAGCTTGGCTTGGAATTGTCAAGAGAGAATAAAGTTGTTTAAAAAACACATTTTTTTAGCAAGAAGGCGAAAGATTTCTATCCAAGGACTATCACAAAGAAAATCATGGAAAGTGTTCCAGTCAGCTTTGAGGTAGTTATAAGAGGTGCAATGATAGGGGGGTGAAGAAGAATAAAATAATAGTTTTAGAGAGATCAAAATGTTATCAGAAGCACTTAAGGGTAATTGTAGAGAAACTGAGCACTTATTAGGATAGAAACAAGACATAAGTTAAGCAGAGAAGGTAAATGATTCGGATTGTCTGGAAAGTAAACTTGAAAGTTGACTATTTGAGTTAGAGATTGAGAAAGGTAAAAAATGTGGGCCTTAACGCCTATTGAGTCACTAATACTAGAACAAAGCCATTCAGTGAGTGTTAAAATCACCAACAGCAAAGATATTGGTTGAAGGATAAATAGAGAACAGGTTTGGTCAATTTCATCTGAAATAACATTGAAAAGAGTGCAATTTTGAGATAGAGGAGAGTGATATAGAACAAAGAGGAAAGTGATAGAGTGAATTTGTGCTAAACGATAGCACATAAAAGAATAGTCTGTGGATTCAAACCTAGTTTCTTGACAAATAGGTGAGTTTTCAGTGAATGTAAATACCCAGGCCTAGCATGTGACTATTCGAGTCTTTACTAATTAAAAAAAGATAAGTCAATATCAAGTCTAAGATCACAAGATAAGTCTTGACTCAAAGCACAGATAGTTCTCATTGCACTATATAACAGCGTAAGCAATGACCTCATTATTAATAAATCCTAAGCCTTAACAATGTGGCCTCGACAATGCACATCAAAAGTATGAACAGGGACACTATTTATGTACAACATGGTGCTGTTAGTACCCTGTTATTTTACAGCTGTTGATGGATTCAGCCTCTCTGAGAGCTACCACAGAGTTAAGGAAACCTGACTACTAACTGGCCTCAGAACCATATTACTGAGTTTCAGACCTGTACCCTCATTAGGAGATCATAGAATGAGTTGTCTTGTCATAAAAATAGAGACACAAGTAAAACTCATGCATTGAGTCAAGAAGATCCAGCATTCAACATCCTAAACTAAAAGCAATTTGTTATAAATACATCTATGCTAGCCTAATAGATGAAGAAGAGGTGTAAAGCTGGTCAACAGATAGAATTTGTTTGCCCCTTAAATCTTTACCTAGGAGGTCTTCTACAAGACAGTAACTGGATACATTTAAAGTCTGCCCAAGATGAGTATTTGTATTGAGACATTTCTAGTCTTTACTAGAACTGAGTTGGTATCTCCATACATTTGCCTAAAAAACCATATCGTACAGGTCAGCAGGACTTTAAACAGATTGTACTTGGGTTGTACATTACCAGTAGCAGGATATGTTGAACTCTTGCTCTGTTACTCTTCACAGATTCCCTAATTTTTCTCATCTGATATTCTAGAATGACTGCCAAGGTCTTAAGATTTAGCCAACTAAAGTTACCACGACAATGTTCCTGAACTTTTAGAATGCTTTTGAACTTTTCAATTTTTCATTTTTACAAGCTATTAAGTGCATTTTTCATTTTTACCAGCTCTTGAGTATTTAACACTTCTTTAAATTATTATTTTGTTTGTTTTCGCCAATATATGTACATCGACATTAGCACCCAAGTTGATAAACACCCGGATTTGAGTTTAAAGTTAGTTTTGTTTTGTTGCATAATATATTATTTAAATTTGGAGCTGATGTAAATATTACTCTGATGCTTTGTTTTCTAAATTCACTTCAGAGTTTTAGACAAATAATAGGCATTCAAGGTAGCTAAACAAAATGTTGTTTATCTAATTGTTTAGATGAAGCATTTTTTGAATCATAGTCTAAATAGTTTATGATTATTTTAATAAGATTGTTTTTGACAAAATTTATCTGACATCATTTATATTATTTGACTGATTTGTATATATTACATTTTTTATACTCTTCTTTTTTATCAGTTTGTTTTATGAAATTTTTCAAGGGTTTTTTCATTACCTGATAATGCTGACCACAATAGGTCAGCAAAATATTGCTAATATATAATTAAATTAAAATACATTTTTAAAAATAGTTTATACACTTCCTTTTTTATTAAAGTCAACTTTTATATATATATACACACTACCCAGTGAGAGAGTCATTTTTTAACAACAACAAAAAAAAAAGAAAAAAAGAAGGGCTAAAAATACTTGCATTAAAAATAATTGTACAAAAATAGATGTAATGAAAGAGTATGAAATAAATTCCATTAATAACAAATGTACAATAATAGCATTATTGTTTAAACCTAAAAAAATAGTTTATTAAAATAATTGACAAACAAAATCCTTTTTATACTTTATTAATATACTTTGATATTTAGTTGATCATCCTTTTGCTATAAATACATCTAGCAAGCATTTTTTCCTAGGTTCTACAAGACATTTGATTAAATGTGATTTACTAACAGTGTTCTTTTACTCTTCTTATTTTTTATAAATGCTCTATAGGATTTAAATCTTTGGAAAAAAACTTGTATTTTTAGCAATATGTTTTGCAATTGTTTTGTTGAAACACAAAATTGTATTATAACCTAAGTTTTTTAGCAAAAGATATCAATTTTCAGTTCAATGTTTTGTTATAAAAAATTAACATTTCATGCTATGCAATCTCATAAGAAGACACTTCCACCACCATCTTTAACTTCTCATATAACTCAATTAAAAAGCTTTGCCCCTCTTTCTTTGCCCATGATTTTTCAAACTTTAAACATGTTTTTATAAAGTCAGTTAAAGTTGGATTCATCAAACCAAAGAACTAAACATTATTATAAAGTCAGTAAAGTTGGATTCTTCAAACAAAAGAATAAGGTGGGCTTAAAAATAAAAAATTTTAACAAATCAAAAAGTGTTCCCTCCTAATACTTGGTTTATGATTTGTAAAACACATTAATGAAAAAATGTCAGTGGTCACAAGTTTTAGTTGACCCACTTGGATTCTCTGAAGTCTCAAAATGTAAAGTTTTCAACATCTTTATGGGTAAAAAATGCAAAAATAAACTTAAATGCATTTTAAAATAAGCTACAAGCATCAATTAGGTACCAAATGATGCAGACCTAAATTTAGAACATTTTTTATTGAGATAAATTTTTTTTCCTAAAAACTATATTTTTGAAATTACAAAAATATGACAACAGATACTTTCAATTTATTACATCTATGTTCAAATTAATTATCAAGATATAAAAGCTTTACAATTGAAGTGCAGTTCTATTTTTATATAAACCACAATAAAAAATATAAAACATTAAAATTTAAAATCATTTTTTGGAAGTGAAATTTTAAATCAATTTCCTGGAGTTTAGTTTTGAATAACTTTATCTCTGCAATTGTGTTGGGACACAGACGCTGAAGCTTCAGTAACAAGTTTTACATTTCTTTCAACGACAGATGCTGAAACTTTAGTTACAAGTTTTACATTTCTTTCAACATTTTGGCTGAGAAACTTATGTCTTAATTTTGATGGTTTTTCGATAAATCAATTATTAAATTTCGATAATTTTTGGATAATACTATTTAACTTCTTCAATCAGTCTAAAAGCTAGTGGAATTTTGTGCCATTGCAAAATTGTGGTCATTTTATAATAACATACGGCTTTGAAATTATTCTTTGGCTTTGGAGTTAAAAATCAAACCAAAGATCTTTTTTTACTTTTTTATAAAGTTAAATTTGTCAAACTAAAAAACTAAATGTTATTATTAAGTCCTTAAAGTTGGATTCATAAAAATAAGGAACTAAATGTTATTATAAAGTCAGTTAAAGTTGGGTTCATCAAACTAAAGAACTAAATGTTATTATGAACTTATGTTATTATGTTATTTAAATTATACTGGTATTGAATACTTTTTTGCAAAATTCATTCTTTACTTCATACGATTTTTTACTTACAAATATTTTTTTAGCGAGCTATATTTTCACTAAACCTTGTTTTATGAATGCAAATTCTAATTAATATTACAGTGAAATTGTATTTCATGTTTTTCAGATGCTATGTTTTATGTGCTTTCAAATCAATTTTTAATCATATTCTAATATATTCTAATATATTCTATCATCTCTTGAAGTCAGCTTTTGTACTCATCTAGTAAAAATTTAAAAAGTTAAATGCTTCATATTGTGTGTATTTCTTTACAATTACTCCTACCACTAAAAATAAAATATTTGTTGTTCAATTGTTGTCTAAGTTCTTGGACTTTTCTATAAATATTTCCTTGTTTAATTGCGTTTAATAAAGAAATATTTACTTTTAGGTGCTATACTGTTTGATAAACAGTGCTTTTAATGTCTTTTTTTTTTTCAAAAATGTTATTAATTGCTAAAAATAATTTTCTAGAACTATAAATCAATAGTAAAATAGATATTTTATAAACTGAAAAAATCAAAAACATTTATTTTGACAACAAATTATCAATAAAATAGTTTTGTATAATTAATTTATATGCATGCAAATTAATACTTAAGAAAAGAAGCCAAAGTTATATAACAAACGCTTTTTTTTTAAATAATTTTGTTGAAAAGTTATAAATAAGTGGCAGCCATGATAAGTTAAAAAAACTTTTGTTTCAGTTATTTTTATTATTATTTAAGTTTAAAATAAAATGCAAAACCACATGATTAAGTTCCATTCTTGCTGTGTGTGTATACATAAATGTATGTCTATGTTTATATATATTTAGTCATGGAATGCCTTAGTAGTTGAATGTTGCCAAAAAGGCTCTGACTTTTTGCAAGTGGCGGAACAATTGTATGGTATTATGAAAGCAAAAGATGTAAAAACAACACCAGAGGTAGATTTTATTTAAGTTATGTTGTATACATTGTTGTTTTTAGATGAGCTGTTGTATACATTGTATACACCATTGTTTAAAAATGAACTTAGAAGTATTTCAGAAAATTGATAAATGGCATAAATGAAATAAACTATTTTAAATAGATTCCCAAGAGCTGAGACAAGTTATGTTTATTTTGTAAATAAACATAATAAAATAAGTTTTGAGTTTATTAAAATTACCAAAACAATTTATTTATTAAGATGTTAACAAAAAACATTTGTTATTTTGCCATTATTCTTCCGGTTTAGAGGTTAATATTAACTCTAAATTAAATTAAATTAACATTTACAACAACAACAATTATCAAGTTTGAATAATCTTTATATAATATTTATATAATAAATTATCTAATAAATCTTTTTACTGCAGGGTTTTTTCAACAATTTACACAATAAGACTAGATTTGGTTTTCCCCATTAGATAAAGTTTTCCCCTTTTATAAAAAGATATGTAAGCTACATTAAAAATTTTAGTTCAGCTGGAGACTTTTAACAAAATAAAAATTGTAACTAAACAAAGATTACGGCTTTTCTACTTTGTTTTATTTTTATTTCCATTAACTTATTTCACTTTCATTATTTCTTTCTAAATCCAAAAAAAAAGTTTCAGTTTTTTAAGATTTTATTAGTAGAACTTGTTTTTAACAAATATCAGAACAAAATATCAGTATGATTTTTAAACTTACATACAAATATCAGTATGATTTTTAAACTTACATACAAATATCAGTATGATTTTTAAACTTACATACAAATATCAGTATGATTTTTAAACTTACATATTTTATATTTATAGCACTTATATATTAGTTTACTAATATTAGTTTTGTTTTTAAAATGAAATAAATATAAGTTAGACTTTTAAAATGTTTACTTTATTATTTTGATACTGTTATTTTTATTCGGTTATTATACTATTACATAAGGTTTTATAAAAATTCTTTTAAATAAAAATTAATTGCAAAAAGGAAAACCTAATCATAACATTTATAACGCGAGCTTAAGTTATTTGAATAAACTTTTTTGTATTGACGTCATTTATTAACTACAAAAGTTCATTAATCAGACCACTATTTTTTTTTAAAAAAGCATTAACAAAATGAAACTAACCTTTAAGAAAAAAAATGTTGTTAAAAATTATAAGTTTTTTTGCTAATATCTTGATAAATAATTTGTTATGGAAAGTTTAATTAACATACAACTTTTTTTTAAGGAATATTTATGATATAAACACAACTTGTCCTAGCACTTATGGATCACTTTAAGAAAACAATTAATATTTGCAAATGACATGTAAATAAATTAAGGTTTAAGTATAAAAAAAATTGACAATTATAAATAAGCAATTAAGATACAATTGATTTTTAAAAACAATTAATAGAAACAGCTTCAAATAGATAATTAAGACACCAAGACATCAGATAAATTATTTGTTAAATTTGAGATGCCATCTTAGTTTTTCAGATGATCTTAGTTTTTGCAATATAATTCAAAATATTTCTGCTCAGTTTTTAAGAACATTTTTTTAATTAATAATAATAATCTTTTTCATGACCTTTTATTGTAACATTATTATTGTAACAAAACATTTTTACTTTAAGCACTGTTTATGAAAAAGATCACAATATATATTTAATAATATATCAGGCCTTGTTATGAGATTTTATTGCATAACGAAAATGTGTAATGCTAATAACTGTAATGTGTAATGTAACTTTAACACAACTTTGATATTTACATTTTTAAAAGTTAAAATGCGTTATTTTAAAGTACCATGTTGTAATTTAATTTAATTTTAAACCATGTTTAAAATCATTAAAACTAGTTTAAGAAAAATTACTTAGAAAATCCAAATTCGGTATTAGAAAAAGGTTATATTTCCTTATTTAATTTTTTTTATATCTATTTTCTTTTATTTCTTAAAAACATCTTATATTTAACATAATCTTTTATTTGTTTATCACAAAATTATTAATTTTATTTTTTACGTATTTAATGTAGTTTTAAATAAAGATTATAAACAATCTGTAGATGGATTTTATCAGTTATCAATAAGATATTTGTAAATGTAATTTTATCATAAATAAATTGTCAAAATATGTCAAAAGAACTATATACGATATTGAATTGAAAAGAAAAAATTTTTTTTTTTTAATTATTAAACAAAAGTTAAAAAATTAAACAAATACACTTCCCTCTTTTTATAAGAAAGTTTTTTTATTTGACATTAAATTTATGATGGAAAGAATTATGTTTTAGGTAGTTAACTAGTAGGTAGTGGTGTAGTGGTAGAGCGCTCGCTTCATGAGCAAGAGGTTCCGAGTTCGATTCCCGCCACGTCCCTGGTAGTACCGCGCTCAACTTGTTTCTCCGCGCAGCGGCCTTGTTCGTCAAGGTTCGTGTTTCGGAGTTAAAGAGTTGAGAGAGGGTTATAACCACAAGTAGCCTCTTCATCTGTAGTGGCCTTCTCGGCCTTGGGGAGGTGAATTATAAAAAATAAAAATAAAAACTAGTAATTTTTACGCAACGAGTTAGTTAGCAGATGATTAAAAAAATTTCCTTAAAAAATTTACAGTTGCAGTTAAATGCATTTTTTTACAATCTAATATTTTCTGAATAACTGTTATACAAACAATAATTAAAAGATAATTTAAATAATTCCAAATTAAAAAAGTTTTATCTAACCTAAAACTGCTGAGCGCGTTTGCAAATAGCTTTTTGATATGTAAATGGCGAGCTGTATAAGGCTTCTTAACAAGGCCTGTAATATTTTTATATGTGCTATATATATTAATTTTTTTGTTGGTTGAAATATATTATATTATTATGTATGAAACATAGCTTTTAATTTTTTTGTTTGTCTTGTTACATCTGGCATTAAAATGTATCAGTGCTGTAATAATTTAAATTTTTTATTTAGGATTATTTTTTAAATGGTTTGTAAAAACTTTTTATTTTATGTTAAAGTTTATATTGTAGTGCAGTATACATTTACTGAATTCTCTTTGTGCTGCTGGCAAATATGATTCGTTTGTTAAAAGAATTGAAGATTTTGAACAGAATAATATTTTTCAAGACTTTAAAACACCTGGATGGTTTGCAGAGTCTCTTGCTAAATTTCTTAATATTGGTGGCAACCTAACATTTATCTTTAAAATAGTTATGCTTTTGCTTACATCACCTTACCAGGTCTGGAATAGAATTATTTCTAATATTAAAATTTATTCAAACTTTAAAAATAAATTTTTATATATTATAAAAAAATAAAAGTTTAAATATTTAAGCTTTGTTGACAAAGATTTTGGTTTTGTTGGCAAAGAATATTTAAAATAAATATACAAAATTGAATATATAATTATTTTATCTAGTTTACAAGATTTTCCTTTACATATTATTTTCTGTTTTGATCAAGTTTTTTATTCTGGTTTTCATTGCTAGTTGTTAACAAAAACTCTTTGATATAAAGTTATATATATATATATATATATATATATATATATATATATATATATATATATATATATATATATATATATATATATATATATATATATATATATATATATATATATATAAAAGACAAAAATAGTTTAAAATGGTCTTATATTTAAATATATGATATATATATGATATATATATATATATATATATATATATATATATATATATACATATATATATATATATATATATATATATATATATATATATATATATATATATATATATATATATATATATATATATATATATATATATATATATATATATATATATATATATATATATATATATATATATATATATATATGGTATATGATATATGATATATGATATCTATAGATATATGATATATATTTATATATATATATATATATATATATATATATATATATATATATATATATATATATATATATATATATATATGATATATATATATAGAGAGAGAGAGAGAACTTGCAAATGTTTACATTCTTGTTTTCAAAAAGACATGTGCACTCATACCTGAAGGCAGAAAAAACATAAATCAGAAATTTTTCAGCAAAAAAAATTAAAATGTTTGTATGTTTTGTTAGAAATTTTATTGATTTTTTAACAAGAATTAAGTTATTTCAAACAGTTGTTATGTCATTAGTTACTCCAAAAGATGTGAAAATTAATGTGGATTTAAAATTTAAAGAGTTTCTTTTGGAAAATCAGCTTTTAAAAGAAGAAGACGTAAAGACTATTAAAGCAATCCATAACATTTCATAACATTGAAGTTGCTCCAATTTTTAATTCGATCCAAAAAAGAGGAGAGAATGGTATGCTAAAGTATATAAATGAGGATCTTTATCAGTATTATCATCTGCAATATAGAGCTTGATAACTATACTGAGAAAATAAAATATGGCACCAAACCACCTAATAATGTCTACTATTTCTAAATATTTTTAATGCAATATTTATAAAACAGAATTTAAACTTTTACTTTCATTTAATACAGTACTTAATTAAAATATTGAACTTGAAAAATAGACTTGACTTAAACAAAGTAAACGTGTTTTTTACCAAAATCTAACATCAGATGAACAAAAGAACTTTTTTTCAGACTTAAATGGTAATATAGCTCTTTAGAAAAATTAAAATTTACTTCACTCATGTTTGAAGTTGGAGGCCCATCTTTATTTTGTTCCTATGAAGCACTATAAAATAAAAAGTTAGACAGCTTTAGTTATAAACATATCAATACTATTAAATATATAATTGGTATATATTAAAAACCAGCTGGGACAACTAGTTTTTTATCTCCTGACTAGGTGATTGTGTATTAGACAATAATATCAGAATAAACTTTTATCAGAAACTTAAACCTGGTGGCTATGTTCATGCTGACAGAGTGCTGATTTATATCACTTACTGCTGTTATTTGATAACTATTGTGTTTTTTTATTTATAATATGATTATATCTTTAGGTTATATATTTATTAATTTGCTGAATAAAGCCTTATATACCAGCTTGAGTTATAATTTACTATTATTAATCCAAGACCAAGACTCAATATTAAAAATCCTACTGGGGCAACATTAAAAGTCATAGCTTTGCCTCCTCGTTTGTAGTGGCCTTCTTGGTCATGAGGAGGTGAATTAACAAAAAAAAATGTTTCCTGGTGATTATATGACTGTGAGAATCACTTCATTTGTTAGATAATACCATGTTGAATATGAATGTCTTTGATTGTTTAAATATGATTGGTTAATGTAAATGTATATAATTAGAGTGGCCAATCTTTATGATCATTTGCCATAACTGTTCTTTAAAACTTTAACATACAAAGCAACAAAAAATTTCACATGGCTCTTTATTTTTACCCAAAAATGTAGACTTGCTTTAAAAGTGCTCTCATTGACTTTTAAATAATGATGTTATTATGAGGCTTTAAAAATACATTTTTTGCAATCTTATTTTGATTGTCAATTCAAATTATAACTTTTAGTTTGCAATAAAATCAATCGAAATTCCTTGAATTTTGCATAATTTAACTTTCAGACTTTAGCACAGAGTTGTTAGTCTTTGGCCTTGGCCTGGCCTTAAGGCCAAAAATTGAGGCCTTGGCCTTGGTCTTGGCTTTGAAACTGTTGGCCTTGGCTATGATAATTTTGGCCATGGCCTTGATTGTTTTGGCATTAAAAAAAATACATGCTTTCTTATTGATTTCATTGAATTCTGTGCATAACCTTGGTCTATTTTTACAAAATGTGGTTTTATTGTCACAGCACTTGCTACTTACAGTTTTGTTAATAATTGGCCTTAACATAAGGGAAAAATTAAAGTGTTTGGTCATGAAAATATTTGCGTAGGTCTTGGCCTAGAAACTCTTAATCTTGGCCTTGACCTTATAACTCTTGACCTTGTCCTTGGTCTTGTAACTTTTGGCCTTGGTCTTGGCCTTGTAATGTGGGGCCTTGGCCTTGCTACTTTTGACCTTGTTAATAACTCTGCTTTAGCAGGATGTCCAAGTTGCTGACCATTTATAAAAAATAAAAGTAAATTTATAGAAAAGCATTATATTATTATTTACAGATTAAAAATCCAAACACATTATAAAGGATGGTATTAGTTTTAATTTGTCTATTGTCTGGTTTAAAAATTTATCACTTTTTTGTACTGTACTAAACTCATTTTGTTCTAACGCAAGTGTAAAGTTTTTAAAATTATCTAATTTTTTGACAATGCTATAGTTTTTCTAAAACTTGATCTTTATAATTTGCTGCTAACTTTCCTACCAATTTCTGTTGATTTTTTGCTACTTCTTGTCACAATTGGCAATATTACCCATCTAGTACACATACATTGATAAAACGTTAGAACCATGTTGTGCGTTGCTTTGGCCCAACATCGACCGCCAACGTTGTTTTTATATCATTTTAGTTACAAATGCGACATCGCCAACAACCAAAAAACAACGTTGGTCCAACGTTGTATTTTAAGTCGGCATTGCGTAATGTTTTACGTTGATTCAACGTTGTACTTTATGTTGGCACAACGTTGTATTTTACGTTGGCAAAATGTTGTGTTTTAAGTTGGCAAAACGTTGTATTTTAAGTTGATTCAATGTTATATTTTACGTTTGCACGTATTTACCTTTGATCGGAACCGAATTAATTTGTTTTATGTTAAGTATATACATTTAAACATAAAATATTATATATTTATGCACGTGTATAGTTGTATAAATGTATTTATAGATATATTATTAAACATTATTAAGTTGCATCTGATTAAAGAGATTATTCATGTTTGCTTTGCTTTTGGGTTGATATTTCATTACATAAAAAAAATATTAGAAAATATATATCTATGATGAACTGAAATATCTAAATGAAAAATAATTCTCATAAATTATACAAATGTATATTTGTATATCCGCCTTTTCTCTATGCAAACGCAATTTTAATCCACTGTATAAAATCCAACATATTTCTAATGTATGTACATACATCAAATCAACGACGTGTTAATAACATTGGATCAACGTTGGATTTAGATCGTTAAAAAAATCAAGTTTTTGTGATGTTTTTACATACATTGGATCAATGTTAATTTATGTATATTGAATCAACATTGGGTTATATACAATGGATCAACGTTGGGTTTAGATCGTAAAAACAATCAACTTTTTGCAATATTTTTACATACATTAATTCAGCGTTGGTTTATACACATTAAATCAACTTCGGTTTAATAACGTTGGGCCAACGTTGGGTCTACATCCTAAATACAAACAATTTTTTGCAATGTTTTTAAATACGTTGAACCAATGTAAATAAGCCAGCTGTTTTTAGTTCCGTCGGTATTAATTTCATCATTAAACAAATGAATTGGATCAACGTTGGTTTTGCATTGGATAAAACAACTGACGTTTGCGATAGTTTTACATATGTTGGCCCAACGTAAGTGTGCTAGCTGGGTAGGTGACTCTAACCACTGCACCTATGATGCTAAATTACTAGTACTTAAAAATATATTATTATATTTTATTTAAATAATTATCGGTTATGTAATTAGTTACATTTTTTATGTAACTAATTATTTTAATCATTTTTCAAAAAGAAGACAAAGTTTTATTTAAGGATATAAAAGAAATGCATAAAACACTTATAAAGTGTATTTATATTATGAATATATGAATGTATACTTCAAAAGTTTTAATGTTTTCTGCTTACAAGTATGCGTGCACATTAGGGCATCCCGTACTTTTCAACATTTATAAAATATGTCGGCCCTTGGGATTTTTTTGCCATTTAGTATATATATTAAGAAAAGACAAAAAAATTTTACCAGAATAAATGCATCATTTGCAAATCAGACCTTAAAATGGGGAGAGGACCAAAAATCACATGTCTAAGAACATCCCATATAGACGGTGAAATGTTTTAACATTTTTTCATTAAAGTAAATAGATAACAGTTTTAAAATTTAGTAGTGATGAACACACACTTCCCCCTTTTTCTTCCTATATATAAAATTTTTTATTAAATGCTTGTTTTACACCATAAAAGCTATGCAACAGGGTGGCCACGCCTCCTAAAAATCCTAAAATGTCCTAATATTTGAAAAACATCCTAAAAAGACCTAATTTCTCCTAAAGTATAGATGATTTTCTCAAATACTACTAAATTCTCCTAATTTATTTTTCCTGAGTATAATGCATAAACTATTATCAGCCAATCAACAATAAAGTTAATGAAATGGTTCAGACTTGGAGTTAGTACTGTTGTATACTGAGAGAAATTAATTTATTCAAATGTATATTCAATATTTTTGTAATATTTTAATAATTTAAAAATTTTATTCTATTAAAATTTAAGTTTTTTTTTTCTTATTTCTGTCTAAGTTCTGAACATTAAAATTATTTTATTAAAATTTTATTTTAATTAAGTTGACCTAAAATAAATTGTTTTTTCAGAATAGAAAATGTCAGTCAAATATAAAGCTAAATTTTAAGATTAGTTAAAAGACAATTATAAAAAAATTTGTTTGGTTAAGTATTATGACATTATATTAGGTATGTTTGATGATTTTTTATTTCCAGATATCTTTCTTTTAACTTCTCCCTTTTGCCGAAAGATTTTTTCTAAAAAATAATTTTTTAATACATAAAATTGTAAATCATAAAATTAAGAAAGCCACCAGCTGAATTCTAGATTTATAAAATTAATTATTCTGCATTGTTTAACAATATTTTTTGCAAATTGTATTCTGAATTTTTTAAATATGACCTAGATGATTGCTGTATGTTTAAAGGTTTTATCTGTTGCAGATCTGGATACAAACACATTGAAAATACATGTTAATGAAAAAAATATGTATTTTTGAATGTTATATGTTATATGATGCTTTGCGAACGAAAGGAGCACACCAACCAAAATCAAGTTTTGAGTAAGCGCACGAAATTACACTTTTTCCTACCACGTGGTAGAAGAGTTTACACCCCCCTCCCCCTCTGTGGTAGTTGATGGTTTTTTTCAGACCCCTCTTTCAGACGAACGTTTTATTCGTTACAAAGTGTGCTTCTTCAGATTTTATCACGTGTAAATAACAAGGTATTTTCAGTCAGAAAGAGGCCCACTGACATTTTGATCTTGTGTTATATTGTAGATGACAGACTAAAGTAAAAATGGTTAAAGAAAACAGGTTTTCGAAAATTGGTTGGTGTGCCCCTTTTGTTAGCAACGCCTCATATGTGCTTGAAGTTTATGTCTGTTACAGATCTAGGTACAAATACAATGAAAATACATGTTGACGGGTGATGCGGAAGTTATCGGACAAATCCTAATTTCATTATTTGAGCATAATAATTAGTTTTTGTGGTTTTATGCGTAGGCATAAACGTTCTATAAAATATAAACTTTATTATTTGAAACACAATTATTTAAAATGAGGTTGAATGCAGCTGAACGAGAATCTTTTCGAAAGCAACTAAAAATGTTTTTTGTAAATAAACCTAGTATAAAAAAAAAATCGTAAATCATTTTGAAAAGGAAGGATTTGCTCAAAGTACAATATATGATAACCTAAAAAGACTTGAAACTGTTCAATCATTTTCTGATAGAAAGCACCCTGGTTGCCCGACATCCTGGGCTAGAGAAAAGAAAGCCGAGTTAACGAGACTTTTCAACAATCGAAAAGGGGTCAGTCAAAGAAAAATAGGTATTAAATTCGGTGTAAATCAATCGACAATTGGTCATCAGTTAAAAAAAATGAATATTAAATATAGAAAATGTGAAAAGACTCCAAAATACACTATAGAACAACAAATAAAGGCAAAGAAAAAAAGCAGGAAACTAGTTAACCAACTCTATAACACAAAATCGCTTCTAGTCATCGATGACGAAAAATACTTTTGTTTTGCAGGGGACATGTCTGGAAATTCTGGATACTACACAAACAACAAAAAGACATGCCCAGAAAGTGTTCGTTTTATAGGAAAAGAGAAATTTCCAAAAAAAATTTTAATGTGGATAGCCATATCTGACCGTGGTATGTCCGAGCCATTGTTTCGCACTTCCAAGGTAGGAATTGTAGCAATCAATTCATCAATCTATATTAATGAATGTTTAGAAAAACAACTTCTTCCATTTATTCACAAGTATTATGGAGTCTTTAACTATTTATTTTGGCTAGATTTAGCAAGTTCTCATTATTCTAAAGATTCTCTAAATTGGATGGACCAATATGTCTATTACGTTGATAAAGAATCCAATCCCCCAAATGTGTCTCAAGCACGACCAATTGAAAATTTTTGGGGACATTTGGCACTGAAGGTTTAGGAGGGAGATTGGCAAGCTTCAACAGAGCAAGTTTTGATTGATTGCATTATACTAAAACTACAAGAAATTGATTTAAACTTTTTACAGTCGCATATGAAAGGCGTCAGAGCAAAATTGAGATCAATTGCAGATGGTGGTGTTTTTTCATATAAAAAATAATATATTTTTATTAAAAGATAAATGCTTTATTTAAACAAATTAAATAGTAGTTTGTTTTTCATTTATAAATAAGTTATTGACGTTTTTATTTTGTCCGATAACTTCCGCATCACCCGTTAATGAATGAAAATATAAACGATGTATGCCTGTGATTGATAAAAGAAATACAATCGGTCATTAAGCCACCAGTTGCGCCAAAGGTGTACACTGTGTACACTTAAATTATATTTGTTTAATGGTATAAATTTAACATGATAACATGAGTAATATTTAGCAGCATTTGTTTTGAAAATTTTTTATATGCTTTTGCTATTCACAAAATTTAGTTTTTTCACATATTCCTTTTATTTATTTATTTATCTATGTATGAATAAATTTAATATATTATGAAAAAATGTTATTAAATATTTTTATCTGTTTATTATAAAAAATATTGTGTTCTGTTATTTTTTCTAACTTTACACTGCCATAATGTGGCAAAAATGTAAGTGTTTAATACAGAGTACATAAGTTTTTATATTTTCAAAGGATTCTTTTTTTTATTCTAATTTCTAGCTCTACTTTTTTCTTATTTCTGTCAGTGGCAATTCTTGGAATTGAAACTATTTTAATTCATATTTTTATTTCATTAAGTTAAACTTAATATTTTTGTATTTTTAGAATAGAAAATGTCAGTCAAATATAAAACTAAATTCCAAGATCATTGGTTAAACGACAATTATAAACAATGGGTACAAAAATGTCCCAACAATTGGTATTCGGTAAAATGTAAGGTATATTTGAAAGTTATATCTGTTGCAGGTCTGGGTACAAAAGCATTGGAAAAACATGCTAATGGTAACAAACATAAACAACATATGCCTGTCTGTGATAAATATGCATTAAAAACTGTTGTAGAACCACCAGCTACCCCAAAAGTGGCGCTATGTCCACAACAAACTTCTATTGTGTTTGTTGCAGAGTCACAGTTATCAAAGAAAGCAGAGATAATGTGGGCAGTTGATGTTGTGCTTTCAAAACATTCTTTTCGATCAAGTGCAAACAAATCTGAATTATTTACTGCAATGTTTAGTGAATGTCAAATAGCTAAACAATTTTCTTGTGGGAAAACAAAGTGCACTTATCTGGTGTGCTTTGGAATTGCACCATATTTTAAGGAAATTTTGTGTAAGGCATTATCAGAGCTTGATCAGTTTGTTTGCCAATTTGATAAATCTTACAACCAAGTTGTCAAGAAGAGTTAGATGGATTTGCATGTTAGATATTAGGACTCCTCTAATTTAAATGCTAAGAGAAGTGAAAGTGAACTCAGTCAGTTAGTATCAATTGGATCATGCGGCCTTCACACAATGCACTGTTCATTCAAGAATGGTGCAAATGCTTCAGGATGGAAATTGAACAAATTGCTGTCTTCATTGTATAAGATATTCCATGAGAACCCTTCCCATCATGCTGATTTTGAAAATCTTACTCAAGCTCAGTCTTCAGACTATGCTCTACAGTTCTGTTGCCATCGTTGGATTGAAAATGAGAAAGTAGCAAAGAGAGCGATGGAAATATGGCCCAAGATTATTGTGATTATTGACTTTTGGAAAAAATTTACCGAAAAGCAAACAGCCTGGTCTATGTAAGCCTGGGCAAAATACTATTTATGAATACCTTTCTTCAAGCTATAAAGTGTTAGTTCCAATAAAGTTACAATTTTTTAAGGAAACTGCAAAATTGTTAAATTCTTTATTGTTAGTTTTCCCAACCGACAATCCTATGACACCTTTTCTTGTGGAAACACTTGAGAATTTACTGAGGCTATTTTTATCAAAATTTATCAAAAAAAAAGTTTTGTCTGAAGCATCTACAACTTTTAAATTATTAAAAGTTGATATCAGTGATGTCAAAAATCAAGTGTTGGTTGCAAATATTGATCTTGGGTTTGGAATAAAATATGAGTTGCAGCAACTAAAATCTAGAAAAATTGTCCCAATTAGCTATGACAACTAAACTTATGGGATGTTATGTTAACTTATGTTAAGGATGAAAACTATACTTTAGCAGTCAAAAAGAGAAGTCCCTGAAGGCCTTAAAAACTTACCGTGATATTAAACTGAAAAATTTTAATAAAGAGATTGCTAGTTATAATGAACAAATTCACACCTTGAAGCTACCATACTTCAGATATGATGCAGATGAGTATGCATTGCAAGCGGAAAAGCAGAAGTCATTGATAGAAATTAAGTCAACAATTTTAAAATCTAATGCGCTACAGAGAGTTGCCTCTTAAAAGCAGGATTTACTTGAAAAAATTACAGCAGCAAAAAAAGTACTTATTGACAAGAAGGCTGAGATTTAGATTTGGATATTTAACTTTTTCAATTGTTTTGTTTTTCTGATATTTCTGATTATTTCTTTATATATATAAAATATAATATAAACATAAAGTATAATATAAAATATAAAGTTTAGTTTTTGAAATTGGCTGTGTATTTTAATGATTTTTGATTATTTATTTTTTGTTACTTTGTCATTAAGTAATCTATTTAGTACAATGTTAAGTTTGATAATTTATAATGCAAGTATGAAATCAGTTTGTTTCAAGTTAATATTTTTATATGTGTAGAGATGTTAGATTATTTTAAATAACAGTGTTTAGGTCCTAATTTTATCTTAATTATTTTAGCTAGGCATTCTTACAGTTTTTAAATAAAATGAAAATTTTTTAATGCCACTTTATTTTTGAAATCCTCCTAAAATCTCCTAAGATTTTTATCCTTTTTTTTTCAAATTTCCAATAAATCTCTTTAAAAACCTTTAAAAATCTCCTCAATTATCCTAAATTATCCTAATTTTTTCAGACAAAAAAAATGTGCAAGTTAAAGTTGGCAAAAATGAAACTCGTGTCTCTATCTTACTAATTTATTATATTAGAGATACTAAAAATGATAAAAAAATATATGCTAAACTAAAATGAGGTCCTGCTTGCTGTTAAAACGAAGAATTATTGCTCTATTTTCTGCTCTTGCACGAATAAATCCATCTCGCCTCTCAAAACCAAACACTGTTTCAGAAGCTGCAGTTACCTTAAAAAAAAACATATTTTAAGAAGATTTTATGAAAATTAATTAACATATTATTAAGTATAAGGAAATATAAGAAAGTATAAGCACCTTTACTTCTTTAACTGCCCTCTCAACTCCTTGTGTGTGAACAGGGAAATATGGGAACTACCAACCATCATTTTTAGCTCACTTATGTTCATTTGACAGGTTAAGATGGGTTCATAAGCCTCTTCCCATGTTATAAGCTCAGTTAATATGGTTGTATCCAAGTTTAAATGAGGAAGCTTGTATGTTCTGGTAGCTAGATTTCTCATTTCTAAATTTTTTCTAATTTCCAGAAATTTATTAACAGCAAATTCTCTTTCAATTTTATTTTTGCTGAAGAGTAATGTTTGCAATAAAATTCCATGCAGAAGATCTCACATTTTTCAATAATCATTTATACATTTTCATCTTGAAGTTTTATTAGAGTGAGTTGGTTCAAGATGTGTCGTGGCCCTTCTATCCAACTATGCTTCACTTTAATTTGGAACCACATAGGGAAGTAAACTGATACAAGAAACTTAACAATTAATTCTAGATTTTTATACCCACAATAAAAGCAAGGAAGAACCTGTATTAAGCCACCTTGAATGGACTAATGTACCTTGTTTTTGGTTAGCCAAATCTTCGGTAAGAGTTCCATTAATTACTGTCTGGCATATTTTATAGGCATATTTCTGATCTGAAGATAACTCTTTTACTATTTCTTCACGAAGTTCAATTAGGCCAGGACCTATAGAGGGCTTAAAAAGGACCTATTGGCTTAAAACTGTAACTTCATTCCATTTCAGTAATCTTTGTAAGCAATACATATGTTTTGTCACTTTTTTCATCAAAAAGAATGCAAGAAATATCTTCACAGTTAAATCTATTTTCTCCAATATTCTGACACTCTGACATAACTTTATCTTTGGCTCTATGCACTTTGTTTTTATCCAATAACAAATAAACAGCTGATTCCGGAACAATTTTAGCCTCCACCAAATCTTTTAAAAACCCAGAAGCAATAGCAGCAGCATCAGCAGTGTTTGAAACTTCATACCTAATTGCAGCAATAGCTGTATTCTGTATCTTTATATAATTTCTCTTTAATTTAAAATCCTCGCTTTTATCTAGTACATGAGAATTTTCTGTGTTATAAGAACACTCTAACTCTCAGTTTGACCACTCTTCATTTTTCAGTAAAATTTTCCAAAAACTCATCATGTTTTTTTCAAATAGCAACTATTTATCATTTCCTTTTTTTTTGAACTTTTTCAGGTCATGTTCTTTTTTACCGCTTTGCTCAATTGCTTTTTGCTTCCTTTCAACCTCTTTATAATCTTTTGATCCTATCACAACTCGAGCTTTGTCCTCCTCTTTGTTTCTCTGTGATTGAATAAATTCTAACTCTATCAAGGGAATCCTTGCTGATTTTTCACATTTACAGTTAATATGAACTTTTTGTTCACATCCTAGACAACTTGATTCATTACAGTAAAGAATTGCACATTTACATTTAGTTATATCAAACACTCGTGAATGAATCCATTATGTTGTCAATTTTTTTCTTTTTGGGTAATCTTTTTCTGCAAATATCCTGAACATCACAATAACTTTTTTTGATCGTTCTGTCAATGGACTTATCTGTAAATATTACTGGAGATGAAAAATCTGAATTTGCTTTTTTCCATTGATTAACAACTTCCAATCTTCCTTATCAAATCATCCAATGGATATATCTCCGTTTCTGACAACTCTTTAAGCAGTATAGTTTTACGAAGAACAGCACCAAGAGTTGGTAGCTCAAATGGAATTAAGTCTCTGCCTTTTCCTGGAGATAAAATATTATCATATTATATATAGTTTTTAATTTATTATTATTATTACTCTTATTATTTTTGTTGATAAAAAGGTTCATAATGTTGTTGTTAATAAAAAGGTTCATAATGTTGTTGTTGATAAAAAGGTTCATAATGTTGTTGTTAATAAAAAGGTTACTGTTCATAATGTTGTTGTTGATAAAATTTTATACAAGAAAATATATTCATGATTTAATACTCATTATAATAGTAAAAAAATAAATTATATGATATAATTGTTGTAAATATAATATTATCTTTGTATCATAAATATTATTTTATTAATATTATTAAAATAAATTTAATAATATAAAGAAAATATTATACTCAAAACATTTTTATTAAATCGGACATTACTGTGCTTGCTTTTTTTCTTGTTTTTATACCACTCATTACTGATTATATGTTTTATATCACGATTATATGACTATATGACTGAATAGTAAAATGAAATATTGAAAAATGCTTCAAAACAAATATTTAAAATAATTTACATTCCCCAAACATTCCTTAGTGTTTGATTTTTTATCAAGAAGTTTCTTGGGCTTTTTGTTGCCTCCGCAAAAAAAATCTGTTTTTGTCTAAAGGTAATTTTTAGGTCAACAAAAGACCAATTTTTGCTAATGAAGACTTTTTTAAATCAACTTTTTTTAAACTGAACTAAAATGTATATATATGTTCAGGCAAAAAAATACTTGGGGCCAAGTTTTTATAATGAAAAAATATATTTTTTGAAAAGTACGGGATGCCCTAGTGCACATGTTGTTTACAAAGATGTGACATTGCACAGAAAGTCATCTCTACATATATATATATATATATATATATATATATATATATATATATATATATATATATATATATATATATATATATATATATATATATATATATATATATATATATACTCTTGCATGGTCATCTTTAAGTTTTTACCATAAAATGTCAGTTTTAGGTGTGTGTTTTTTTATTGTAAAGATTGGAAAAACTTTCTTTTTTTTTAATTATTTGATAGACTGCCTGCCCCAACCAAACCCTCAGTTGATGTAGCAGCACCCCGTTGCGCGTCAGGCCATAAGATGTAGCAACACTCCGCGCATGTTTTACAGTTAAAAAATAAAAATGTTTTTATTTTTAAAAAATAAAATAAAAGCATTCAGAATGTTTTTAAAAACATTCTAATCTTTTAATTTGCGTTTTTGTGGTTTAATTACTTCCCGCATTTAAAATAACGCGTTTTGACATAATATATATAATTTTGTCAGCTTTAATACCACAAACAGGGGAAGAGCCATTTTTTACCGCAAACATGTTTTCTTAACCGTAAACTATAGGAAAATATATATATATTAAAAAGTTTTTATCAGTTTCTCACAATAATTTAATATAATTATTTATTTTTTTTTATTGACATTTTTTTACTTATACTTTTTTATTTTAAATAATTATCTTTTTCTTTTTTATTGATTAGCCTGAAGAACAAATTGTTTTAAATGTACTTGATGGTTTGATAGCTTCTAGAAAATTTTCTGATATATTTGAACTTGTAAAAAAGGTATTTTAAATTTTAAAAAGTCATTAAAAAAGAGAATAATTCTTTTTTAAAAAATTTCTTTTTTTTTTTATTAAAATTAAAGATTTAATAATAATATATTATTTTATATATTATATATTTTTACATAGATTTTATACATTTTTACATAGTTTTTATATATTTTTAGTCATTGATAAGTTTTTTAAATCATGACCAAATACCCAAGAATAAACATAAAATTTTTTTTTTTTAAATCATGACCAAATACCCAAGAATAAGCATAAAAATTTTTTTTTTTAAATCATGACCAAATACCCAAGAGTAAACATAAAAATTTTTTTTTTTAAATCATGACCAAATACCCAAGAATAAACATAAAAAAGCATCACAACCACCTAACTCTTTTAATATATCTTTTCCAAATATTTTCCGTTTTTTTTCTTTATCATTATCTTTTCCATCAGTTGAATCTTGTCTCAAAATTCACCATTCCTACTTGCTGTTTGTGAAGACTATTGCTCTTGATGTTTCAAAAGCTTTCGATAAAGTTGCTCAATAAACCTTCCATAAGCTTTCTTTACATGGTGTTTTTGAGAAAATTTTTGAGATTATTGAATTGTTTCTTACTAACAGCCATACTAAAGTCATCCTTGAAGGCAAACACTCTTTTTCATTTCCAATAACTTCTGGTGTGTCTCAAGTTTTGTATCTTTGGTCCTGTTTTGTTTTTTTATCTACATTAATGATCTTCTTGACAGTCTTACATTTAAATGGTTCTGTTTTCTGGTGATTTAACTTTATACTCTTGTCTTCACAAAAATATACTTTTCTATTGCTTAGATGAAGCAGCTGATTTTGAATATGTTCAGTAACAGATTCAAAATCATTTCTGTAACAGCTTAGGGCATGGTGTGGCTTGTGAATTCCAAAAATACTAAATATTTTACTGCAAATAAATAATAACTCTATCAATACTAAGTAATTTACTAATAAACAACTATCATAATATTGTTGACATTCCTATATTGATAAATGGCAACCCTTTAAGTCCTCTACTTTATGTTTTCTTGGATAATCATCGACTACTGACATCTCATGGAAACCAATCGATTGCAAAGTTTGCATCTGCTCTTGTTTGACATAATTCTTTTATTTATCCATTTTATTTTATACTGTTGTCATATTTGGGCTGGTTCTTTTAATGATACCCTTGTCTAGGAGAGAAAGATGCTCTTTCTCTTCCAGACAAGTTTCAGAAAAGCATTTTCAATTCGACCTGCTCTATTTGCCGAGCTTGAGCTACTATCTCATCATTGGTTGCATCTCTTTCTCTCAAATACTATTATGGTCACTGCTCAAATGACCTATTATTCTAGTTCCATCAACCAAACTTCTTGTGTGGCTCATCATTTATTAAAGTCACATTATTTTACTGTATCTGTCCCTGCATGCACTAAAAGCTTTTATTCATCCAATTTTAAAACTGCTCTCCCATGTTTTTCTGACTCATTACAGGCTTCAACGTTTTAAGTTTTCTGTTGAATGTTTCCTTGCATTTTAACACTATTCTTTGTTTTCTAGTAACTCCCAACTTTATTGTTGCTTGCAACCTTGTTGGGAATGAATTAGAATAAAAATATATATATTTATAAAGTTCTATAGAAGTTTAAATGTCAGTTAATGGTTAACAACATCATCATCATATGTACATCTAAAGTATATTTACCCAGGTCACTGATTTCCTGACTCCAAGATTCCTTGGTTCCGTAACACTGTAATTACTGCTTAGCGTTTTTTTACTATAATAAGAATAAATATTTTTTACAAACTTCAAGTCATTAATCAGTTAGTTGAGGCGTCATGATCCTATGAAATATTTTAATATCAGTTTAGGCGTAATTAAATTCTTTAATTGCAAATACATAATAAATTGCATATTTGTATGATCTTGAATTAATTTAATTCCAATATTTAATAAATTATTTTTAAACAGCTACTACATTATTGATAATTAAGGTTTATCAAAATTTATCAAAATAAATAAAATTTATATATCAGGTGGACACGGAAAAGTCTGGTCTAATTTAAGTTGAAGTTTCTCTAAAACCACAAATGCTTTTTATTTCTTTTATTTTTTTTTTATTAAACTTCTTTATTTTTAATTATGTTGATATACATTTGTTTACAATCGATGATTTGCAAAATGTTTCGGAAACAAATTGAGGTGCGTAAAAAAGTCAATGTATTTTTGCAAAAATAGATTGACTTCATATCGTTTAATTGCTAAACGTACAAAAGTCCCAAAATCTACAGTCATATATATTATAAGTTTGACTTAAAAGTTTAAGTTTAAAGCTTTGAAGGAAAACTTGAAAGTGGATAAAAGAAAACTTTTCATAGATCCAAAAAAGTTGACTCTTAGTTCAATAGCAAGAAATCACAACCAGTCACAGCAAGATCTACCAAGAAAGTTCAAGACTTTGAGTTCTTATATCAAAAAAGTACTTAAAAATGCTGGAATTAAAGCATTTTATAAAAATAATACACCTAAGAGAAGCTTAAATGGTGAAATTAAAGGAATTTGACCTGCAAAGAAGTTGGTTAAAATAATGGCTGATAAAAGTATGTGCATAATTGAAGACGATGAAACAATTGCTAGGTGAATTTTCCACAACTTCCTGGGGAACAGTTTTACTATGAGAACAAAAGATAAACTTGTCGATGATCAATTTCAATATATTAGACAAGAAAAATTTGCATCCAAGTTCCTTGTGTGGCAAGCAATTTGCAGCTGTGGAATGCAGTACGATTGTTTCGTCAATAGAAAAACCATGACTGCCGATCTCTACATCAAAGAATGCCCCCAAAAAAGACTTTTTCGATTTATGAGAAAACACAAATACTGATGTCTCTTTTGGTCAGATCTTGCTGCTTGTTCAATGTTCTAAAAAAGTTCTACAGTGGTGCAAAGATAATAATGTGAAAATTGTTTCTAAAGGTGCGAATCCTCTAAATTGTCCTGAAGAGCACAAGATTGAGGATTTTTGGAGAATAGTTAAAGGAGTTCTTCTTAAGACAGGTGGAATAAAAAATAGCAAGGACTTCCAAAAAATAGAAAGGACTTCCAAAAAAGTGGATTAATGCCACCAATTAGGTGAAAAAAGTTAAATCTGCAAAATGATGACATCAACCTGCTGTAAAATTCAATATCTTGTCAAACAGCCCATCAAACCCCTTAAAATTAATTTGAAACCCTAATTGATGTAAACAAATTTGATTTTAAAAAATTGAAATAAAAAGCATTTATGGTTTTAGAGAAATCTCAATTTAAAATTGACCAGATTTTTCCGTGTCTACCCGATATATAAATGGTTGCTAAAAATGGACACCCTGATTTTGATACTTATTAAGAATATTTAATATTTATATATTTCTTTGGCTTTTTTTATCTCATTTCACTTTTTAAAACAACAAAAATT
Source organism: Hydra vulgaris (assembly GCF_038396675.1). Lineage (NCBI taxonomy): Eukaryota > Metazoa > Cnidaria > Hydrozoa > Anthoathecata > Hydridae > Hydra > Hydra vulgaris. Next base: position 32,180,846 of record NC_088922.1, read on the forward strand.
TATATTTGCAAATGGTTGCTAAAAATGGGTGTAACAGGCACCCCTGAATTTAATATTTATTAAAGATGCATAATATATATAATTCTTTGGCTTCCCAGCTTTAATTCACTTCTCAAAATAAATAAAATTTGTATTTGCAAATGATTACTTAAAATTGCTAAATATATACACATCATATACACACACATAAGCATGTACAGACATAAATACATATATGCACATGTGTTTGTGTGTGTGTGTGTATTTTAATACATTATATGTTCTAGCATTTACAATTATATTTTATTATTTTATATTTTACAAATTTAAAAGTAGTTTTATTTTGAAAAGTGATAGTTTTGCAATTTCTAGTACTAAGTTGTTTAAATCATTAGTTATTTGGTTTTGATTTGTTTTTTATTTTTTAAATTTTATTTAATGCAGATTATAATAAAACTATATGCAGACTATAATAAAACTTGAAATTCATTAGAATTAACATAATAAATAAAAAAAATAGGATTTTTTTTTTTTTGCAAAATTCATGTTAACTAGTAAAAAAACAAACATTAAAAAAAATTCTTTTTGGGTATATGCAAGTTATAGTATACTAAGCATTATAAATAAAAGTTCTTTCTTTTTTATGCTTTTTTGTCATTACCCAAAAAATATTTTGACATGCAATTTATCTACAATGCCTTTGCATTATACAGTTAAAAATATTTAAAGATAAAGTTATTTTTCAGTAGTTTTATTTTATTTTCTTTACTCTAATCTAATTCTGTTTTGGTCATTAATTCCTGTGATTCCAATCAGAAAAGAATGAAGCCATGTTTTGACCTTTGCCCAATTCAACAGTAGATGCCTTCATAAGATGATTCCTCAGACATTATTCAAAGTCAGCTTTGAAAATTACTCGAAAACATTACTCAAAGTTTTGAAATGTGTGAAAATTACCACGCTTCCACACTATAAAGTAAGATATCACGAAGTTTCCACTTAATTTAATCTAATATACATGTTTATCATATTATAAGATTCTAAAAATCTTACAAAATATCTTACTAAAAACATAATAAAATCTTTCAATTTGTCTTAAGTCATGCGCTTTTTGCCTAATCATGCAAAAAATCTTACTTTTTATTTCAGAAAAAAGAATTTAAAAATTAAATATGCATATTAAATGTAAAAAAACTTAAAATAATATTTCTTGGGTAAAAGTTCAAACATTAAGTAATCTTACAATTATATAAAAATCATTTAGGAATATACCCTACCATAGCATTTGATTTGACTTTTAAAACACTTTTCAAAAGGTTGTGAGCAGTGCAAAAAATACTTTTTCAAAAGATTGTTCAATGTTGTGAGCAGTGCTTTCTTCAACCAATGTTTCACTTGCAATAGAATCAAAATCCATAATTTAGGAAATCTAGTAACAAAAACATCATTGTTTTGGCAGCAGACTCAGTTTCCATGTAAAATGCTTCTTTTTCTATAAAACTTAGATCCCTCTACTCAGACTGCAGCTGGGCCAAAGTGCATTGCGTTTTTAAATTTGAAAAGTGTCTTAGAAAAGCAGAAAGTTTTGATAAAGTTGGATTTTGTAAATGTTGAAAAAGGGATCCTTGAAAGAAAATCAGTTTTTCAAGTCCTTGATGATGAAAAAAATAAATTCACAACAATTTTTTAATACTTACCTAAACGTTTATGTTAAGAGAATACAGGAACAGGAGCAGGCAGACCTGCAACAATCGGAATGGTATTGAACATCTCTGCTTTGCCGTTGTGCTAATAAAAGATAAAGGAAATTTAAGCATACTACTGATAAAAGGCTGACAAATTGAGGTTAATGTGTTCAAAATGCAAAAACCTGTTTCCAAAGCTACTTCTTTTGAATGTGTACCATGACCACTAGTTTTACTTGATTACAAATATTCAATTGCAGTGGAGGGATGATCTGATTTCTGAATGGATACTTTTTATTCAATGACTTCATTGTTGAGTACTGTAGGTCTTCATTAAAGGTGTAGCATGTATCCAGTCCTGATATAAATAAAGTAACATTTAAATCATTATCTCAAATGTAAAAAAATTATAAAGCAAAATAAACTAGGAAAACCAACTAAACAACCTACATTAAAGCTTTTCAGAGATAAATACTTTGGCTTACGACAAAATTTTTACAAGTCAGTTGAAATACTTTTAGTGAAAAAAGCTTGTGAAGTAATGGAATTTCTGATTGAAATATTGTGTTGAAATCCGTCAGCATACTTAGAATTCATAAGTGGATGTTATAATCCGTCAGCATACTAAGAATCCATAAGACTGTTAAGAATGTTATAATAGTTGTAGAATGCTGTTAAAATACATTGAAAAAACATTTCATACAAATTCAACATTACCTTGTCTCATGAGACTACCAATTTTTTGTCTTGCCCATGACATCTTGAAGATGTTTGCATGGTCTACTGATATCATTTTCATCAGGTATACCAGTTTATTGGCCAAGGATAAAACCATTTTGTTCTCTGCAATGAAAATCGATACTCTAGGCTACAGCCATATCATTTTTAGCCATTTATTTTTGTAACTGCTCATTTTTCACTAATTTTATCGTGTTACGAATCGTTGTATTAGAATGCCTCTCTAAATCACACTTATGTTAGAGATAGAAGATAGTTTGATGTTAGAAATTGGGTAGATGCTTTGATGTTAGAGATAGAAGATAGTTTGATGTTAGAAATTGGGTAGATGCTTTGATGTTAGAGATAGAAGATAGTTTGATGTTAGAAATTGGGTAGATGCTTTGATGTTAGAGATAGAAGATAGTTTGATGTTAAAAATTATTTATTTATAAACTTTGGCATATATATAATTCTGACATATATAAAATTCGCTGAATAGTCACACACGAGCAGTGAACGCCTAAGGGAAGAAATGAAGTACATTAGAATAAAGGAGAATTATTTTTCAAACAAAGCATATTTTGACAGTTGTCAAGACAAAAATAAAGATTAATAGAGGAATATTTAAAATAAGACAGACAATGCACCTAAACAGTACTAACAATAATAGTACACCAAACAAAAAATAAATAAAACAAAAAATACCTTAAAAAATAAAAAGTATGCAAACAATAATGAAGAGCCTCAGAATGGAAAAAAAACATTAATGCCAATGTGTAAACATAATTTGTGTAGTGATTAAGTAATAAACATCTCCTCAGAGTTGCGTCTATTATTACTGGCGTTTCGATGAGGATCAGCACTTATAACTAGTTTATCCCGTCAGACAATCTTCGCCACTTATGCTTTACCCCGCGACTTACGCCTATTCTATACTGCAGTAAAAAAGGATTCACTACAAATTACCGAAACCCAACCATACCCAAATTTGTAAAGCACTAATATTTTTTTGATGATATGAAAAGTGTTAATCTACTGCACAATATAAGTAAAAATAATTAAATAAATCACTTACCATACCAACGGTAGAAAAAACTACGTACAATAAATTAAAATTCAAATAAAAACGCCAGAAACAAAACTAAAAACAACTAAAGTGTGTAAACAGAAAATGCTAATAAATTTTCCCTAAGACCATTCAAACCACATAGGTACTTCCAGCACAAATATACCAAAAACAATCAAATGGCAATATACCCTATTAAAAACCCTTTTAAAATAAAATAAAACATAATAGAGTATTCAAAAAACTCTAATGTTGTCATAGATACTTCATTCGAATTTTGTTAACCAATCTAACGTGTAAGAATATGAAACAACCCGCGCAACTTAAAATCATAACTAAAAATCAAGTATATTAGTAAGTAGAAAAAAACATATATATATCGCCTGCAAAATGTAAAGATTTAAACATGTAGTGAAGGATATAAGAAATTCTCTGAATAATAATAAATGACGAAAATTGTGTCTGTTAAAATTAAAATAAAGCCAAGTAATGAACGTACGATAATATAGCACAAAAGCTCCTTGATAACAGTAACAACATGAAAATCAGTGGATAAATCATACACCAAAGAATATTGTAATAAGATCAACTAAATACTAAAATAAGACCAGATAAATTTAAGCCAAATGAGTGGTTAAAAAATTATTTTGGGTGATAAAGCAATGATATTAGTCATCATATAAAAACGATGTAAGAGGCGGGAAAAAGATTGTTTAAGAAGTTAAGTCTTCGCTACGGTCCGAATTAAAGGTAACTTTGAGACCATATCTAAATCGAAGTTTCCAAAAAAGTAAAGCTTTCTCTATGGTCCGAATTAAACGTAATTTTGAGACCATAACAAAAACAAAAAGACGTCCATCGACAAAACATGTCGAAAGCCGCTAGTCAAAAAGAATCGCTCATATATATTTATATGAATCCTAAAATGAAAAAACAATCACACATGATAACCACATATACATAACATACAAATCTGCATTTAACATTCCAACCACATACTATATATTAAAAGAAAATATTACCTAAATAAGAATGAGTTCAAATAAAGATAGTTTATCATATAAAAGAACAAAAAGCATGCAAAAGATGTAAAAAGGCTATATGTGCATAAGGGTGTATAGGTGTAAAGTGTAAGTCCGTGCTGTCTATGTCGTTCAGTAGAGTCTTGTGTTGTTAGTAACCAGCGTAAAAGATTTATCTCTTAACTATACCAAGCCAGCCCAGTCATACTCCAGAAAACCAGGATGGATTAAACACCTACGCATGGATTTATAACTGACTTATGACTGAAAAACTAGCCCATGCGTCTTCCAGAGACAAACAACTTCTTCCGCGGTGACAGTAATTGTGATTTGGAAAATAGTCGTGCTCGATGACCGTAACACTAACCCTTGCGGGCTAGGCCCAATATTATTTATAAACTTTGGCATATATATAGTTCTGACATATATAAAATTCGCCGAATGGTCACACACGAGCAGTGAATGCCTGAGGGAAGAAATGAAGTACATTAGAATAAAAGAGAATTATTTTTCAAACATTACCTTGTCTTATAAGACTACCAATTTTTTGTCTTGCCCATGACATCTTGAAGATGTTTGCATGGTCTGCTGATATCATTTTCATCAGGTATACCAGTTTATTGGCCAAGGATAAAACCATTTTGTTCTCTGCAATGAAAATCGATACTCTAGGCTACAGCCATATCATTTTTAGCCATTTATTTTTGTAACTGCTCATTTTTCACTAATTTTATCGTGTTACGAATTTTTGTATCAGAATGCCTCTCTAAATCACACTTATGTTAGAGATAGAAGATAGTTTGATGTTAGAAATTGGGTAGATGCTTTGATGTTAGAGATAGAAGATAAATTGATGTTAGAGATTAGATGCTTTACAATAGGCTACATCTATTTTACAATTCTTGTTGATTTTTTTTTTTTTTTTTTGTTAACCATGTTTTTAATTTCTCTACGTTCAGCCAGTTGACTAAAAGCTTTGAAAGTTTACATTGTGGCTTTTTAGATTTGCTTTCTTCCTTACTTCCACCTTTCTACTTTTCATTTAGAAATTCTTAAGAAATACAAAAGAAACAAACAATTGAATTTACAAATTAAATTATAAATTTAGATTCATTATATAAATATAAACTTATATCTCGCTTATTAAGTTATTTAATATTTTCAACTTTTAAATTAAGAAGAGCTCAAGACTTAGTCTTTCTTATGAGTCTATAAATTGTAATTACTATGTATTGACAATAAAACAAAAACAACTGATAATTTCATATTTGCCTTATGTTTTTCTTTCTTTTCTTTTTTTTTTGATGCCAGCTCATCAAAACTATCGCATATAGCAATATCTGAATCAGAATTATACAGCATTGTGTTGTCACATAGATGTTGTGTTATTGTGTAAATACTGTTTTAGCTTATGTTTGTGTTATTATGTAAATACTGTTTAAAATTTTGGGTTTATGTACTTTATTACGCAAACATAAAAGCACACATAAATTACTGTGTGGAACTAACATGTATAATGTTATGACTACTGCCATGTATAATGTTGTGAGCACGTATAATGTTAAGAAATTTACAGAAACACAATAGATTTTTACAGCAAATTCAGAAATTTATGAAAATATTTTTATTCCAAGTAAATGTATATTCAAAACAAAAAAATAACAAAAATCAAGAAACCTTACATATAATCAAAAATCACAAATCTCAAAAAAGAAGAGGTTAAGAAATCTTACAAAACGTGATAAATTATGCAAAGTATATACACTGGGTAGAACTGTTACTTTAACAATAAAAAATAAATAAAAACATTAGCAGCAAAGTAACTTTTAAATGATCAGCATTATCAACCATACAGTATTGAAGATTTTTTCTGCAACTATCATCTTGGATTTAATGTTACAATTACAACATTTTTTTTTTAGTTTTAAATTGTAATAAAGAAATCGTAATTGTGCCAAATTTTTTTCAAAATTTTAGATATCTTCAGTTGGCGCCAGGAGGTTGTTTTCTATTTAAAAAAGCATGTTTTCTGTCATTTTTTACAAAACAAAAATAGCAAATTCTATGCATATACTAGATTTGTAATAAAGTTAAAATTATACAATTTACAAAAAGTTGAATATGTTTACAATTTTAGTGTTTTCAATTGCTGCTTGAGGGCTGGGTTTTAACAAAAAAACAGTTTTGTGAGTTTTTGCTGAACAATCTCTGCAGTCCATAATATAAAATCAAAGTTTTAATAGAGAAGAGAAGTTTTTTTTTATTAAAACTTCTTTTATTTCTATTTATTTTATTAATAAGCTGCTATTTCTTTGATTTTTGCAAACGGATCAAGCTATTTAAATTGAGTAATTTTATTGTGACACGTTTCAAAACATCACAGTCTTTATGCACCAAAGTATATTAACTCCAAACTGTGTACCTTATACTGTGTCCTTTCTGTTTAAGAAATTGACAACTAATTATTCAAAAATTATTTTACTTTTAAAATGAATTTTTCTTAGGCTAAAATGAACCTTTATTAGTAAGTATACAATATCTGAATATTCTCTAAAAACCAAACTAACAATATTTCAAAAACATCAAAAATTAACCTTAAAATATTATGTGCACACAAGCAAACACCACCAACCTGATCCATCAAATCAATCAAGTTGGTGGCCTTAGACAAGATTATTAGACAAAATCCTGATAGTATGTCATATTGTCTACCATGTATCAACATGTATGTCAATTACATAAATGCGATAGTGGTGTAGTGGAAGAGCGCTCACTTTGTAAACACACAAGTTTGGTGATCACTTTGTTTCTCCGCACAATGCCCTTGTTCCTTAAATCCTGTGTTTTTGAGTTAAAAGGTTGTAACATTTTTCAAAGTTTAAAACAAATAAAAATTAGTTCCCTCCTTAACCGTAGTAGCCCTTATAGTTCTGGGAGGTAAATACAATAAAAAAATACTTCTAAGTAAAAAAGTGTTATTTAAAGTATACTGGAGAACAACGGTTAACTTTGAAACTTTACAACTTCAATTTTATATTAACTTAAATTAATCCTTCCACTAATTGCGTATTGTTTTTATTTATTAGTGTTTTCAATGCTCTGTTATACTGTCACAAAGAGACCTAAGAAGAATTATATATTATCTAGAAGAGTGGACCTCAAAGCCAGATGCTTCAATTGAAATTTATGCCTTGACCAGAAAAATGTATCCTCGTCCCGCAGATTACTGGTGCATAAAATGTTCCAAAATACCAAATAATCCAATACCTTCAATGAGGTCAATGTTTTAAATTTTTTTTTAATAATTATTGATTATTTTTTTCAATTTTAAAATCATTTCTTCCTTATAGGTCATCAAGCAGTACACCGCAAGCAAGTAGTTTAACCAGAGAGTTAAATATTAGTCCAAGTAGCTTAAATGGTAGTTTTTTATTAACTTGCATTAAGAACCAATATTATGTTTATTTTATAAATTTTTTTAATTCTACACTATTTAGATGGTTTTGAATCTGTTGAAAACAATGAGATGGATGTAGATTATTATGAAAAGCCTATCAAAAAGCTGTTACCAGATTTAACGGTATCTTTTTTTTTATATAAGAGTTTTTTATGTTATTAAAGCTATATTATTGTTAGCGATAAAATTTTGTTATTATAAGTAAAATAGCAATAAAGCATACTCTATAAAAAATTTATTTCCAAAAAGTTGCAAGCAACCTCAAACTATGCTAAGAGTTATAAAAATAGCTAGATGGTGTCAGTTACAGAGAAAGAATATAAAGGGCTATCATATATTTCTAATATTAAAGTTGGGACTAGTTAACTTGACATATTTCAGTAAAGGCTTAAAAGTTTAAATTGAAGTAGTTAAAAATGTCAAAAAATGTTATTTTTTAATTGATAAAAATTTATGGCAATAAAAAAAAAATTAAATAAAGAAATGGTAAAATACAAATAAAAAATATTAATTTGTAAACATATAAATAAAGTTAATTATATGCAATCTAACTTGATTAATTAGTAATTTTTATATACATGTATATTATTTGGTAATATATAAATTTTAGCTTCAAAGTTTGCTATATAATAATTTAAGAGTATGTTATTTTTGTAAAATTATGGTGTACACAGTAAGTTTCAACAAATTTGAAAAAAAGGTATCAAGCATTTTTCAGTACGTTGAAAATATATATTATAGAAATATATTTTCAAATACTGGAAATTACTTTTCAAAATTTAGTGGTGGGTAAAAAACATGTTTTTTATTTACGCTTTTCATTCCTTTCAAAAGACACGTGTTTTTTGCAAAAACACGTGTTTTTCGCATTTCACCTATTGAATCAACAACTCTTAGGCCAAGCGCAATAACAAGTCATATACACAGCTTGCCTTAGTTTTTAACTTTAAACCTACCTTTTAACCTTTTATTGGAGCTCCGGTTCCATAGCTCCAGCTTGGTACCACAAGCCTGGTATATACATCGACTATCTTATAGCCTGCTGCTATTCTTGGTAGGTAGTGTTGCTACATCGACTGTCTTATAGCTTTGTGTTACAAGGAAGTGCCGCTACGTTGACTGAGAATGTTGTCAACGTAGTGGCACGTTGACTGAAAAAAGATTGCTGCCCCATGCCAACATGGGGCAGCAATCTTTTTTCTTTTATTATTTCAATTAATATTCCTAATATTTAAATAGTCTCCACTGACAAGAGCACAACAGGCGAAAAAATATAATCATTTTACTTAACTGCTTTATCAGTTTTTGTTTGCTTTTTTTTCCTGCTATTTTTCTTTCTCAACAGCATTTCTCAACTCTTCTGGTATTTTGTTTCCCTTATGAACATGAACAAGTAAATTTTGTGTATTCTTTGAATAAACTTTTCCACAATATATGCAACTGTATGAGTTGATTGTTTCACCTAAGGTTTTTAGAAAAAGTTTCTTGACTTTACTGCTTTACTAGGTATCTTTATTGAGAAAAATGAATATTTTTTAATTTTAGTTATATATTAAATGCAAATGATTATAAAGAACTAAGAGTCCACAAAACAAAATAAAATCCACAAAACAAAATAAACTCTTCGAAAGAAACATAGTAACATAGTAACATCCTATATTGACAAAAAGTTTTTTTCGAATAAAACATTTTATTTCTTTTGGTGGACGACATGTTTTTTAAAAACATGTCGCAAAAAACACGTTTTTTTCGTGACATGTTATATATCTGCACACCTCTATATATATTATATCTGCACACCTCTATATATATTATATCTGCACACCTCTATATATATTATATCTGCACACCTCTATATATATTATATCTGCACACCTCTATATATATTATATCTGCACACCTCTATATATATTATATATAAAATATGTAGTATAGTTATATTTTATATTTTTCTAGTATAAAGTAAGGAAACCTAAAAAATTTGTAACACTTGAATACTTATTATAGCCTAAAAAACATTTTCTTATATTTCTTGTAACAAATTAGTAGATTCAATATTTCTTATAACAAGATTGTAGATTTGTCATTTTTTGTAACAAGGTTGTACATATGCCATTTCTTGTAATAAGATTGTAGATTTGTCATTTTTTGTAACAAGGTTGTACATATGCCATTTCTTGTAATAAGATTGTAGATTTGTCATTTTTTGTAACAAGGTTGTACATATGCCATTTCTTGTAACAAGATTGTAGATTTGACACCGCTTTTACATTAAAATTTGGCAGTAGAATGGTAATATTTTATAGTATACCTGCAGAAAATGCCATAGTGTTTTTTTGAGAACTCAATTGCAATGGATAGCCCCAGATTATGAATATTCAAGCTTTTTATAAATAAATTTGTTTCTAGATATGATTTTGTTGTATTATAATGTAAAATTAAAGTTTGTTTTTGATAAGGAAAATGGTGTATGCTCCTTTAAAAAAAATAATACAAAAACAATTTTACATTACAGGATTGCTGTAATATAATGATTTAACCATGTTTTTTTAGTATTTTTCGAGGTCATTAAATGATGTGACATGGGTAATTGATATTATAATTTATTCATAACCAAATAACATCACAGTAGTTGATAAAAAGATTTGATGAGACCATGATGTGATTTGACTGTAAGTTTTGAAAATTTGAAATTCGACTTTCATTTTTTCAATTACTGGAAGTATCTCCTAGACAACATTAAATATAATATATAAACACTTTAAAATAGTAGACACTGAGACAACAAGACTAATATTTATATTTTCATCTTTAAAGTTGTCGTTTCTCTCATACCCCAACTTTTTTTGTAATACCACTGTAAGGCATGTTTTTGTTTTTAGTTAATCAACAATTTGCTACTTTTTTTAAAAAATAAACATTTTAGCATTATTAATCATTAAAAATAAAAAAAGTTTATATAAAATTTTAAAAGTTTTTTGTTCATTAAACAAAATATAAAAGTTCATTAGTAAAAAGATTTTATATAATTTATATATTTTAAGCTTATAGTTAAATTAGATATAGCTATATTTTATATTTTTCTATTATTAAAATGTTGTTAATTATATATTTATATTAATATTATATAGTTATATTATAATTATATAGTTATATTATTAAAATAATAAAAATTATTATTTATTTATTATTGTTACAGTTATATTTATATTTATTATTGTTACAGTTGTTATTTTGAGTTTATAGTTAAAGTTAGAAAGTAAAAATAAATTCAAAAAATATTATAATTGCAGGTTTTTAGTAGCTGGTTTTTACTAATTTCGTCAACACTGATACAAATTTAACAAATTTTATTTTGTAAACAAACATTTCTTTTTTCTTTTTCTTTTTTTTTTTAACAAAGAAATAAAATTTCTGTACATATTTTAATAGTTATAAATAAATATATTTGTATGTATAAAATAACTACATTCGTATGTATAAGATAATTACATTTGTATTTATAAAATAACTACATATGTATTTATAAAATAACTACATTTGTATGTATAAAATAACTACATTTGTATGTATAAGATAATTACATTTGTATGTATAAAATAACTACATTCGTATGTATAAAATAACTACATTCGTATGTATAAAATAACTACATTCGTATGTATAAAATAACTACATTCGTATGTATAAAATAACTACATTTGTATGTATAAGATAATTACATTTGTATGTATATTATATTGTATATTATATTTGTATGTATGTTATAGTGTATATTATAGAGTGCTGCACAAAATAAAAATAATGTACATAAAAAGTCAGCAGTTAATAAAAGTAGTAGTGGTATATACTTTTTATGACAAAAGTAATAAAAATTGATACAATACAAAATGCAGATAGTCAAATTATTGACAGCTTTTGTGAAGCTCATAATGCAACTTCCGCTATAAAGAGTTGTGAGCAACTTTGGAGCCTATCAAGGCTCGCTTTTAAGCTGTTGACAATGTAGAGTAGATTACAGGTTATCTAGGTTGTTCCTATATTTTTCCAGTGAAGTCTCTCTGTTGTTTACTCTTGGTGAAATTATAATATGGGGAATTAAGGTATTACGGGAACGTGGCAATTAAATATGTTAATATTGCACTCAATTGTTAACTTTTGAATGAGTTCACCTTGTTGTTCTATATTTAATTATAGTTAACACGCTCAGAGTTGTTTCCAATGTTTTTTAGGTCATCTATATTTCAGTTATTCTATATTTAATTATATTTAGTGTTTCTACCATTGAGTACTCATAATTGATTTTTTTTTTGGCTAAAGTTCATGACTTAACATTTCTTTTTTTTAGCTAAAGTTCATGACTTAACATTTCTTTTTTTTAACTAAAGTTCATGACTTAACATTTCTTTTTTGTGGCTAAAGTTCATGACTTAATTTCTTTTTTATAAGTTTAAGTAACACTGCTTTATTTTAGAATAAGTAAATGAAACTCTTTTTTATTATTATTATCATTATTATTAATTTACACATTGAGGAAATAAAATTTAATAATAATAAAAAATAAAATAAATAATAGGGAAATAAAATAGAATAGAAATAAAAGAGAAAAAAATAAAATAATAGAATAATAAATAAATAATAATAATAAATAATAGAATAATGCAATTAATTAAAATAAGCTAATAAAATTGTTTGTAAAATTATTAAAGTTAAATTGGTATACTTTATTTTTTAGTTAGCATGCAGTAGTGGCAATGTTCATTTGTTATCAAAGTTATTTTACAAAATTATGAAGAGTGGAAAATCAAATGATCGATCAGTTGTTGAAGCTATCTTTCTTGGGATATCAATGTGTGAAAACAATTATGACTTATTTCAAATCAATTCTAACGTCTTAATAAATGATCGTTTAGATGATTCTGCATTAATGACAGTGGGTCAAGTTGGTGTTCGATTGATAAAGAGTTTATTAACCTTTTCAAAATTTCAGGAAGCATATAATGTTCTTCATTTTCTTGATCAAAAATGTATACCTTACATCAGATGTGGAAAAGCATTTGGAATTCAGATTCATACATCAATAGATTTGAGTGAATGTGATGTACTTCTGATGTGTTGTAAAGTTTGTACTGAATACAATGATTTTGAAAGTGGTTATAACTTATTTGAACAAAACGTGTTGAGTAATAATATTTATGTATCAGAATCAGAATATAATGAAATAAATGAAACAGCAAGCTCCATAATTTATGGTTTATGTAAAGAAAATTTTCTAGAGTTGTCCTGGCAGTTTCATAATGAGTTAGTTAATTCCTCTTATCCTTTATCTTCATCGATTCAAGAGAAGGTTTTAAATGAGATGTGTGCAAAGTGCTTTTTAAAAAATGCTTCTTTTTCTGAAGAAGTATATAAATATATGCAAAATAATAACCTAGATGTCTACTCCATAACAACTAGAACGTATTTAGAATATCTTATGAATAATGATAAAGAAAATCTTGCCCAAGAAATATTTGAAAAATGTTTAAAAGGAGGGTTTTACAAAATAAATATTGATCCACTTTGCTTAGAAATAAGTTGTGACTTTTTGAAAGGAGAAATTAGTTTGTTTGTTAAACACCATTTTAAAAAACTTGCTTTAAATACATCTCAGCTTGGAACTCTTAAGTTACGATGTGTACCTTCAGAAAAAAAAGACTTATTTAATATTAACAAATCTCAATCGGATTGCAAGTTAAACATTTTGCAGATTCTTAATGACTTCAGTCCGCAGTTAGATATAAAAGATTCAAATGAGGTATGATTTTTAAAAAGATTTAAATAAGATGTGAGTTTTCATATTGCTTATCTCAACAATTTCTTTTTATTACAGTTTTTAAATCTCTATTGAATTTACTATATAATATACATTATTATATTTTTTATGTATTATACAGATTGTACTTGCATATAATAGTAACAGTAATTATATAATAATAATAATAATAATAATAATAATAATAACAATAGTATATTCATGGCAAGTCATGTCATGGTGAAGACAAGTTATTTAAGAAAAGAAAAATTAGATATAATCCTACAATTCTCAATTTAGTAAGAGCTCATAAACCTTGGATGGTAATCCTCCTAGTTATGGTATCACAATAAAAAACCAGGTTAACACCAAAGAGAACACATCCGAAATCCTAATTTTCCCTTTTTGAAATGTTTAAAAAAACAAAAAAGTTTAACTCCCACTTTGAAATATTCAAAAAATTTCAAATTATTTCAAAACTATTTAATTAATCAACTTTTTCTTTAAATATTTAAATATTGTTTATACAAATCGAAACAGAGAGAGAGAGAAAAAAAAGATAAATATCAATTGGAGAATTTTACTTGCTTTGTATTAATTTTTATAATATTTTAGGTTTTTAGGTTTTATTTTTCAAATTCGAAAAAAAAATTTTGTAACTTAATCCGGTTTCACTATTTTCTACTTGCCGCATTTTATTTATTTTTTATTTTTAGTATGTTGAAATCTCAATTGTGAGCATACGTCGTTGGTATCACAGCCAACTGCGGTTTCAGAAGGCGCTTTGTCCTTTAATTACTAGTAAACAAAGATTTGTTGATATGCCTACATCCGAAAAAGTTTCTTTTATAGAAGATGGGAAACCAAACATGAAAATGACTATATGTCCAACCCCACAATATGGTGTTACTTCTGATGCCAAAATGAATGATGCCAACGAACGTACAATGAAGTTAATTAATTCAGAGATACAAAAGCAATGTACTAAGTTGATGGACGCGCAACTCCTTCCACGTGAAGTACTTTTTTTTTTTTTTTTTTTTATAAATAATAAAGAAAACTCTTTTTAAAAAACCGTCAAATGTTAAACAAAAATTTTATTTTTTAGAATTACATAAACGTATCCAGAATCCTCTATCGCGATTTTATAGATTTACTGAATGAAGAAGGAAATTTGTTTGACAATGAAGAAATGGCTAACCGAGTCATATCTTATGTAAACGATAATTTTAACAGATAATGGGATTCGATTGTGTCAAGGTCATTGTGTCATTTGACTCTAAATTGATTCTACGGCTTTACGCATTCTTCGGTTATATTTTATTGGGATTAAACTCTTTATAAGTAGAAGTGTTTTTTATTTATTTGTTTAACATTTTCATTATTTTTTAATGTTTCTTTTTATTTTCCCTTTAAATAGTTTATTGGTTTGTAAGTATCATCGCTAGTTTTAGGGTGTATAATTTAATGTTTTGGATCAAATTTAAAAGGAAGGACGCTGGCAGGAAAATACAAATATTTGACCTTTTAATCACGAACAAATGTTTTATCACTTAATAACCAACCCAATCTGTTTTTTATTCTCCCATAACCGCTCTTTATTTTCTATTCAATAAGAATGATTCAATCCATGCAAAGGCATATAAACAATAACATAGGCATAAACTTTAGCACATAATTTATGTTCGATATATGGTCAAGCGCTTTCTAAAATTTGGTTTACAACTCCAATGAGTAAGTGCAGTCGTAGCGCAGTGGTCAGAACCGAGAGGTTTGAGGTTCGACGCCGGCTCTAGCCTTTTAACCGACATTGGTAAGGAAGAAGGCCTGAACGTAGTTAAATACTTTTCCTCGGTGATAAGACCGTAAGGACTTCTGAACGCACCGTAATAAGCACCAAAAATAAACCATCAATTAGAATACCATTAAATAATGTTCCTGTTAAGATGTCAAGAAATTCTAGTAAATTTGTGTAGCAGCTCTTTACTTTCAGAAAACTACGCTATTCTTTTGCTAATAGCTTGTTTAATATTAAGTGTTTTATTATACTATCACCAATGATTCTTTCTAATATTTGTAATATTTCTTTCTAATATCTGTAGTAGTTCAACTTACTAAAAAAAGGCGTTATAGTCTTTTTTCAAATATTAATTAGAGTTTCATCGTTTTATAGATTTTTAAATAACAAATATAAAGGATATAAAATTGCTGAATTTTAAGTTGCTGAATTGCATCGTTTAAGAAGAAAAGGATGTACCAAATCAATTCCAAATGATTTGAATATTTCTACTTGAATCTATTTTTTATATATATATATATGTTTGAAACTTTGTCTTTTACTTGAACAGAACGGAAACACTTATTTAATTCTACTACAATAGACATTTGATCGGTCATAATTTTTCCTTTTTCGATACTTTTTACAATTACTATAATTTGGGTTTTCACGATTTCTCGTTTTATAATAAATTTAGAAACAAATCAATCAACGAAACGTAGGCTAATGCGGTGTTTCGTCACTTATTTGTGAATTTCGTCACTGATGAATGAATTCGTCACTTATGCGATTCAGCTTTATAATAATAATGCATAAAAACTAAAAAATCAATTTACTAGGTTTTTTTGAAACTTTTTCAACTGATATTTGTAGAATATTATTAAATAAAGGTTTTATATATTTTCCTTCGATTATTCTTTAAATATTGCGTGTAAACATCTAAGTTGAAAAAATATTTTTCTGTTTAAATGCCCGTCGTCAAAAAATAATCAAAATATGCAATATTTTGACCGCAAAGTATTATTGTTTTTTTTTTTTTGATAGATCAATGTCAGTATTTTTTTAAATAACAATTTAAGTTGCTATGTTTTTTCTTTTGGAATCGTCACGTTATGATTGTTAGCTCATTCTCCAATGAGGGGCAACTTCGTCGCTAAAGAAAAAATAATACTTTAAGATGAACTAAGTTCTTTCATTACGCTAATTTTTTTGGTTTAAAATACTCCTTAAGTGTACCAAAGTCATCTCACAAAGTATGGAACAAAGAATGCAACTTTTGCAACTATGAGTAAAATTCAAATATCTTATTTCCTAAAAAAATAATTAAGAGACATCGTTGGTGCAAAACAAAACTATTATAAGTCCATTTTTTGGCAAAAAAAACTTTTTTGGTTTAAAATACTTAATACATATAATAAATAACTGAAAACAAGTAGATTTAATCAAAAAAATCAAATGCAGTAATTAAATTTAAAACTTAAAACGTCTTTTTCTCAGGACAGCCAAAATGGACTTGTTTTGGAGCGACGATGTATAATCTAAAATACTTACAAAAAGAGAATTGATTGTTTATGCATTTTACCATTGCGGTTTGCATCCGTAAAGAAATCCAGTGACCAACTTTGAATACAAAAAAAAAGGTGTTTAATAAAACGACAATTCACCAGACCTAAGTTTATCTTATTTCAGGACTGTTGTACCTTCTCCGAAAAAAAAAGCAAACCTACTCACTTAAAACGCCATATTGCTCTTACCACATCATCAGATAATGTTAAGTTTATAAAGGAGCCTCCTGCTAAAAAGGCTACAATAAAAAATGTGGTCTGTGCTAAACAGAAGTGAAAAAGATAAATCAGTCAAAACAAAAACATAGTAGACTTATTTTTCAGATAATTCTGATCACTAAAGTTTATGCCGTGGTTTTATTCTAAAAAACAAAACTGATAAAGGCTTATGTTGCGTTTATGCAGCTGTTTGGGAAGAAAAAAACGAAGATTGACTTAAATGTTTAAGATACAGTCAATGAGCATCAATTTGTAGCTATCTGTCGGCTATTAGTAGTTCTATCTATATTATTTAGGGGTTTACTATTCTAGATTAAGGAAATCATCCTACTATTACCTCAAAAATAATGTTTTATATTAAAGCTTTTTTCTCCTAAATAAGCTGTCTTTACCATTAATAAATAATTTTGTCTGTCGCCCAAATGATGTATTTTTCAATTAGTTAAGTTGTACTGACGAATTCGCCCCGTAATTGGGGAATTCGCTTCTCATGACTTGATAATGAAAAAATGAAGTTCTACGCAAAAGTAACTTTAGAATTAATTTATTTTGATTTAATACATTAACAAAGTAGAGACTCTAGTTAATAAAAAAACACTTTTAAACTAGAAAAGTTCACTTATCAATGGTTCCTCCTATAATATTTCTTAATTGCTAGAGTTGTCCAGGTGTTTCTACAATTCTCCTAAACACTCTAGAAAGTTCAAGGAACTCCAGAACTTTCAAGAAACTTTCAGAACTTTCTAGAACGTTCCAAAAGTAGCTGTTCAAAAGTATAAAAGCACAAGTGGTGTTATTGCAGACTGAAATGATAACGAATTGTAGTTGACGAGAAGTTATTTATTTGATATGACATCAAATGGCTGTTTGAATTCAGGTGATTCATTCTGCCACGTGTGCGGACAACTCATAAAGACAAGAGCGAAAAAGTGTTCCGTGGAAGCAAGTTGTATGATGAGTGAGGCCAACAAGGCATATTTTGGCATGCCGGTCGGGGACCAAGACAAATCTTGGGTACCGTATTTCACATGTGAATATTGGAAGTAAACACTTGAAGGTAAACTGAATAGTTACTTCTCGCTTAGATGTGTTTTAATTTATTTTCATAAATTTTCAATGTAGATCTAGTTTATTTCAAGGAGTTGTAATTTATGAAGTTTTGCCATAAGTTGTGTACTGCAGACAAACACGTTCTTAAAATCGTTCCATATTTTGAAATTTTATGTCCTTTTTCATGCTTATCTTTCCTTGTAGATGATTTGGAAGATGAACGAACTAGAGCAGTTAGGCTGATATTAAAATGTCGAGACGATCCTCCAGCTGCCCCAGTTGATAAATCTATGGTTGCATTAGTGTTAACAAAATTCCTAACATAGAAAATTTGAATATTGAGTGTGATACATAGAAAGAGCTAGTTTCTGATTATCAACTAATCTATGAGCCTTTTGCTTCTAAGAGCTTATCTTGTCAGGAACTTCATAATATGATTTAATGCAGACCAAATCCTAGTTTTCTTGGCTGGGACTTTCCATTACACAGTTAGTCTGTTGAGCGTACTTGTTTCTGAAGTTTCAAAAAAAGCTTATTCTTTACAGAATAGACATGGCTTAGATTTAAAAAAACAAAAAAGTTTAATGACAAGAAGATAGTTTAATTCTAAAAATGATTATGATGCATAAATATTTATTGTTTTAACTTTCTCCACATCCCACATTTTATAATTTATATTATTGTAACAAATTATAAAACTAATAGTTAAAAAGCACACACTTGTTTTAATAAGTTTTATTTGACCCAAACCAAGAATAAATTGTTGTAAAAATTCATTATTTTGTTTGGTAATATTTGGCATTACTGTCGGATCGTATCTA